>NC_051159.1:61421559-61470733 GCF_013339745.2 Dermacentor silvarum | reverse complement strand
AAAAGGGCATCTTGCCTTCTTCTTGGTACAGCGTCCGGAATCGTTGGCACTGAAGAGGTGTACCAGCGAGTAGCGGCCCGGCAGGCGCTCGGCTACCACCGGACCGTACTTGCGGTACATGTCCGAAGCGCGATGTGGCGCCGGTCCGGGTGGTACTTGCCTGCGCATTTGTTAGAGGCCTCGAGTTAACAATGCCTCGTAAAATGACAGTGGGAGGTTAAGCGAATCAAGACGGTTTCTATTAACTCCGCCAGGATAATCAGGCAACAAAGGTACCGTTTTTCAGGAAGTGCAACACAGGCTCTACGAAATTTGCGTGGCAATTTTCAAGGTAGCACCACCGTTCCCAATTCAAGAAAGTCAAGCGTTCTCACCTGTCTGATTTTTAAATTGTCTAGCATTCTATTTAGTCAAACTATCATCCCTATTTCTTAAAGGCGTGCGAGCATTGGTAATTTTGAATACGATTCGAATGGTATTTTTTTCTCTTTCATTCATGATGGATTCGCAAATTAACTATTCCAAGTGTTGAATATTCGTTTATCTTCGAATATCGACAAGACAACACTTATTGCAGTCTAGTAGGGGAAAAACTCACGGCGTGGTTACGAGTGTGTAATGCGAATGTTTATCCGTTGGCTGTGGTGTGGGCTATAGACGTTTCACTTCCGATATCGTGCTCCACGAGAATCACTTGGAGGGTCTGAAGGTCCGCTTCCGCCATGACGTTTCACTGTAAAACATATGTTAGAGCCTTTTCGTTTACGCTACTATACGCTCCTCTCAGATGACAGCATGGCGATACTAGGGATGACGGTGGTGTCACGACGATGACGTAACGACCACCGCATGACGAGAGTTGCATGTCAAAGCTGAATGACTACGACGGAACGACCATGGCGGCATCACGGCAACGGCGTGAGAAGAAATGCATGACGACGATTGTATGAGGATGATAGTTTGAAAGCGTAGTTTGAAAGCGTTGACAGTTGATCACGCTGTAACGTCAACGGCCCGAATATGGCTGCATAGATGACAATGACTATACAACAAAGTTTGGCATGACAACGGCGACGACATAACGAATACCGAATGACGAAATTTGAATGACGACCACGGAAGGACCACGAAGGCATCCCGACGATGGTATGACAAGGAATGAGGACGGCATGCTCGCTATTGAATAATTACACCAGGATTACGGCGGGGTGATGACGTGAAGCTGGAAGGATTTTTTCAGCGATACAGCGGGTCAATCAGCGAATTTCGCCGCCCTTGATGCGAGAAGTGCAAGATCATCTGGGGGTGTGAAAGGGAACCAAGCTTTGCGTCACGTAAACGAACAATCTTTTCTCATTGGTGGAAGTGCACGCGGCAAACCTCTGTCATTGGTGGAGGCACGCCCCTTCTGGCTTTTCTCTCGTCTCTCTCGCATGTCTCGCTTACCTGCCTCGCTGCGGATGGGGCATGGCGCCAAATTTATAAACGTGTTAACGCTATGAAAGACCCACGCAAGCGAAGACTGTACCGAGGAATTCTGTTGCAGGACAACCTCGAATGATGCCTTGAGGCATCAGTTTCTTATCAAATTCATGGAACCACTAACATTTGTAGAATAACTTCAAGCCATTCAATAAGGATGTCTCGCATTTCAATAGCTTATGAATTTATTGTGTTTGTTTAGGTAAAGCAACGTTTCTTGCGAGAGCAATTATATGGACACTCGAGACACGCATGGGCCTTTGTCGCATAGCGCTGTTAACACCGTGCTGTTGCAGTATGGGTGACGCATGGCCTCCAGAGCCGCAAGAAATGCGTAGCGCGTTTGGCTGCAAAAACAGTGACCCAAGTCTAAGCACCTTCACGCTCCTCTCAATGAGCTCTGCTACGGTGCCGGCTAAGCGTTCTGCATTCCGCTGCTGCCATGTTTGTTGTGCGCACGCACACTTGTGTTACAACTGATAAGCTGTGTGCAACGTTACTATTCTCGTGGACAACTTCTCGGATAATGAAAGGGAAGCTACGCAAAGCTCGCACAAATCAGAGTGCTTCTGAAGAAAGTCCCACATTTTCGTTCACGTTAGTTTATTCCTCATCCTCCTTAGTATAATAACCTGGGGAAAAGAAAACATTGTTATCTTATTTACAACAGCCGAATATGACAAAAAAAAACACCACTGAGCTTGCAATTTCATTAATTTTACTGGTTTTTTTTCGCGTCTTTGCAGATACGAAAACATCGCACGTTAAAGCTACGCCGATTCAGTTTCTTCTCTAAAGAACCAAAATCGCTGTATAGCACGCGACTACTATGCGCGGTAACACAAGCGCATTAGTTCCGCCCCCGTAGCTTTCCCCTCATTGTCACGAACGGTGACCGCGCGTATAGAGCTTTAGCTCTAGCAACATCGGTTGTGTACGTACCGCAACGCAGCCCCGCTGGAACAGAAGTGTTCACTTCTAGTGTGGCCGTAACTCGATCATGGTTCATGCGGGGTTCTTATCAGGGTGGACACTACACTTCAAGTTACAAACGTCGACGATATTCATTGGATCTCATATGATGATATTCCATAGTTCCATTTCTCGCGGCCCGAACGACTGTGCGCCCGCCGTGCGGCAAGGCTCCGCAAGGCTCCTTCTTCCGGAGCCTTGCGGAGACCCACGCAAGCGGAGGGTGAGGGGGGCGTGTTCTACGCCGCGCGCGCCAGCCCTGGCGGCTGTATGTTGAAAGCCGTCTGCGGCGGTGACAGACACCTTCCTCCCTGCGCTGTGTTTTCGCGGCTTAGCTCGCATTGATGCGAGCGGCGGCCCGAAGGTCAATTCGCTCGCTGCTGTTTCCGCGCTTACTCACTACAGCGTTTTGACAGCAAGTTTCCGGGCCATCAAGTGACATGCGTTCATGTTTGTTTGTGCGCTCGTGACTCCATGCTTGTTCATTTAGTTAGTACGCCTGTGTTTACAACCTTATACGACCGATAAAACTATCCTTACTTCGTATAGCTGACCACTAATTTGCTGTCGCAATCGACGCTGAGCCTTTCGGCTGAAACTGCGACTTTTTTTTCTTTTCATCTTTGTTTTGTAGTTGCAAATAAAGCTAAATAAGTATGCAGCCGAAATCAGCGTTGTAACCAGTTCAAGGAAGGAGGCTTTTCAAGATGGCGTAGGTTAGCAGTGCCTACATAAAGTTGACTCTAAAGACATCAGTGCTTCGTTGTGCAAATTTAGGCTACCCTTATGTTGCGGAAGCATTAGATGGCAAAAGTACGCACTACAAATTATCTCATGACCGTGAGTCAGTGTTGCCAGGTTTGGCTATATATAGCCAAATTGGGCTACCGAAAAAAAAATTTTGGCGTCGACTTCGAGGAGTTGGCTATGTGGCTATATTTGGGCTACTGAAAATCTGCGACTGCAGCGCGCCTGTGCGTGTGTGCATGTGCGAAATGCCATCCGCCCCATCTCCCCCTCCATTCTCTGCGCCATTGTCTGAGCCAGCGGCTTTGATCATTGATGTACCTAAACTTACATCGCGCTACACCGTGAGACACCCGATCCCCGTGCATCGGGATGAGCCTGGGAGTATAGGGCTTTTCACAGTACACTGTACTAACATCGCTATGCTCAGAGAGCAAGAAAAAAAAATATGTGGTCAGGCGATCGTGGCGCCGACATGAAAGAAGCACGGGTAGAGGACCCGCTCCAGCATGCTCACGGCCATGGCGTCTTGGTGAACTATCGCACCGGGCACAGCTTTCGACCTGCTTCACGTTTCTCACGCTAAGCTTTATAGCCATTTTCTTTTTCCTGTGAGATGAGTTTTTCTTTGCGCTTACATTAGAGGTTCATTTCCGTAGGTTAGACTTAAGACCGAATCCTCCTCGGAGAGGAGAATGTAACCATGGGGAAGTGGGCCAAGTATGCGAGAAAGTATAAAAAAGAATGGGAGCAAGACTCCGAGCCCAAAGTGGGTCCCGGTGCGTTTACTTATAGATGGCTTGCCCGTAACGTGACAGATGCAGGTACTTATTGTGCTAATATCGAAACAAGTTTGCCGCGATGTCATCAGTGCGCCACGTCACATGAACATCGCCCAGTGTGTTAGCTTAGCAGGTGAGGTGTCGCGCTGCTGGCTCGACGACGGAGGTTGGATCCCCGGCCACGGCGGCCACATTTCGATCGAGGCTAAATGTTGAAATACACCCGTGTACTTAGATTTATGTGCACGTCAAAGAACCCCAGGTGGTCAAAATTAATCCAGAGTCACCCACTAATTCATGCCTCCCAATCATATCGTGCTTTTGGCACGTAAAACCATAGTAATTATTATTAGTAGTATATCAACATGGTTTTTTTTTTTCAAGTAACCGCTTTCCACAGGATCACCACTGTTATCAATTTGTCGTTTATCTTTGCTCTCTGTGAGCCGTCGCAGCTTTTGCCATTTCAAGCGAGTTACGTTGGGGACGGGCTCGTTGCCACAAGCGACTGCGCGCTTCTTACACCTAAAATTAAAAAAAAAATTATGGGGTTTTACGTGCCAAAACCAGTTGTGATTATGAGGCACGCCGTAGTGGGGGACTCCGGAAATTTGGACCACCTGGGGTTCTTTAACGTGCACCTAAATCTAACGTGTTTCACGTTTCGCCCCCATCGAAATGCGGCCGCCGTGGCCGGGATTCGATCCCGCGACCTCGTGCTCGGCAGCTTCTTACACCTGTGTGCCGTTTTGCGCAGCAACTATTTAAAGTTTCGCTTCATTATTTTTCATTAATTATGGGCTTTTAAGTGCCAAAATCACGATCTCATTCTGAGGCACGCCGTAGTCGGGGACTCCGGAAAATTTTGACCACCTGGGGTTCTTTCATCATCATGATCATGATCATCATCATCATCATCATCAGTCTATATTTTATGTCCACTGCAGGACGAAGGCCTCTCCGTGCGATCTCCAATTACCCCTGTCCTGTGCTAGCGTATTGGAACTTTCGCCTCTAAATTTCCTAACTTCATCTTCCCATCTTGTTTTCTGCCGACCTCGACTGCGCTTCTCTTCTCTTGGTATCCATTCTGCAACCCTAATGGTCCACCGGTTATCCATCCTACGCATTACATGGCCTACCCAGCTCCATTTCTTCCGCTTAATGTCAACTAGAATATCAGCTATCCCCGTTTGTTCTCTGATCCACACCGCTCTCTTCCTGTCTCTTAACGTTAGTCCTAAGATTTTTCATTCCATCGCTCTTTGTGCTGTCCTTAACTTGTTCTCGAGCTTCTTTGTTATTCTCCAAGTTTCTGCCCCATATGTTAGCACCGGTAGAATGCAATGATTGTACACTTTTCTTTTCAACGACAGTGGTAAGCTCCCAGTCAGGATTTGGCAATGCCTGCCGTATGCACTCCAACCCAATTTTATTCATCTGTAAATTTCCTTCTCGTGATCAGGGTCCCCTGTGAGTAATTGACCTAGATAAACGTACTCCTTTACAGACTCTAGAGGATGACTGGCGATCCTGAATTTTTTTTCCCTTGCCAGGCTATTGAACATTATCTTTGTGTTCTGCATATTCATCTTCAACCCAATTCTTACCCTTTCTCGATTAAGGTCCTCAATCATTTGCTGTAATTCCTCTCCATTGTTGCTGAATAGGACAATGTCATCTGCAAACCGAAGGTTGCTGAGATAATCGCTGTTGATCCTCACTCCTAAGCGTTCCCAGTCTAAGAGCTTGAATACTTCTTCTAAGCGATTACTTCTTCTAAGAGATTGTGTCTCCTTGCCTGACCCCTTTCTTGACAGGTAACTTTCTACTTTTCTTGTGGAGAACCAAGGTAGCTGTGGAATCCTTGTAGATGTTTGCTAAGATATTCACGTATGCCATCTAAGTTTCTCACACTTTGTCTTGCATTCTTTACAAAGTTATTCCTCGGAATGAGTGACAGCCCACAAACAATTGTCACGAAACAAAACACCGACAGAAATCCGCTTTGGATTGTCCATATAATTGCTATCGCAATAAAACACCGCATATCCACGAAGTGAATCATGATGAGTGGGCGAAGCACCGGGGGATCATTCGGGTAACCATGAATCCCCCGTACATTGCCCACTCGAACGTGCAAATGAGTGACAACCCATGTATACAGTATATACAATGTTGTTTTACTGGTCGTATATGGTATTGAGGTGCGGGCTTCGTTTTCCCTTCATTAACACTGCCTTGTGATCAGTGCAGCACCACGTCGACGCCGGCAAGCGGACCCAGAGGTGGCGAGAGCGCGGGAAGTGGCGGCAAAACGCCAGAAGAGTTCTCCGGAAGCCGGCTTCTGGTTCCGGCTTCCGGAAGATGTATATATAATATATATATATACAGGGTGTTTCAGCGAACACTTTCAAAAATTCTTAAAGGTTGCCTGCGGCAGATAGCACAATTCTAGTTCATGAGCTGGTCTACTCGAAGAGGCCGACATTACTTGCACAAGAAATTTAAATGCATAATCTAATAATTAACAGAAATTCACTAATTAGGTTTTAAACTAGTTACCTGATGGCCCATATTGTAGTTTACACATTGTAGTCGTGGAGTTCACAAGGCGGATCCACTTGTAACGAATTCTCATGATGACACCAGTTTCCAGATATTAATTCCCGAACTTTGCGGAGAAATGCATGGGCGTTCCAGTTAGGTTCTTAACAGAACGTCGCTTTATGCGTTGAAGCACAAAATTAACTGGAACGCCAATGCATTTCTCCGCAAAGTTCGGGAATTAACATCTCGAAACTGGTGTCATCCTGAGAATTAATTCCAAGTGGATCCGCCTTGCGAACTCCACGGCTACAATTTCTAAATTGCAATAAGGACCATCAGGTAATTAGTTAAAAACCTAATTAGTGGATTTTTGTTAATTAGCCGATTATTTATTTCATTTTTTTGTGCAAGTAATGTCCGCCTCTTCGAGTAGACCAGCTCATTAACAAGAATTGGGCTATCTGCCACAGGCAACCTTCAATAAATTTTGAAAGTGTTCGCTGAAACACCCTATATATATATATATATATATATATATATATATATATATATATATATGATGAGTGGGCGAAGCACCGGTTACCCCGGTGCTACGCCCACTCATCATCATTCACTTCGTGGATATGCGGTGTTTTTCACAGGCGCTTCCCCCGTCATCAACCTTTCATCCCTTGGCCTGAGTCACTAAAGCGCCTCGATATCACTCTGCATCAAATAGTTGTAACCTGGTTTATGTTACCGAATGTAATCTTTATGCTTGCCTGTGCGTATGCATTCTGGTTTTATGAGCTGCTACAAGTTTTCTTCCATTATGTCTTTCTTCTGTTTTGTTTTCTTTAATGAATGCGCATATGAACGTTATTATGCTTTTATTTTCACTTTTTCTTTAAAGATTTATCACTTTGCGCCACATTTTGCTCTCCTGTTCCCCAACCCTATTTCTTAAACACATTTCTAATTTCCAGGCATACGTTTCTCTCCTGCCAAAACCAACTAACCTTTTGACACGTTTGGCGCGTGCCTCGCATGCAAAACTTTGTTTCTGTAAATTCAGTAGGCAACTCTATTCGTCGTTAAAAAACTATGATAACAATCAGATGAATGCCGCAATATTAATAGTATGTACTGTGAAGCTTCTCATACCGGTAGTTCTGTGTTCGACAGCAGCGAAGAAAAGGAGACGTTTAATTGAAATTCCGTGTGAATGGCGGGTATTGGTACGAACAAAATGTTTCCACCCTCTATCTTTATCACTTGGCCTTGCCAGTTCCGGTATTTTCACACAGAGCGCTTATCGGATAACCTTATCCCGCTGACTGACGAAACCTTTAGAAAGCATGAGCTAAGCCAGCTACTAAGGGAAAGTCACATGTCAGCACTGATATAATTAGAAAAATTATGATCGCACGCCTCGCATAATAAATGCAATACACTTCTCCTTCTCATAATGCTAAGAAAAGGTACAAGGGCGTGACTGCTCCAGCTGAAAGAACCAAAACAGGCTTGTGATGCGCCTCATGAAACGAGTGTTTAGATTAAGCAACCGAAAGCCCAGGACAGTTGCCTTTTAATTTTTACACCGTAAAGTACAGGGCAGTAGTGTTACCATAGATGGGCAATGTATTTGCCATTAATCAGGGCAAAAGAAGAAGGACCAGAAACCGTTTTCTATTGGATGACCGAAAAGTAATGGTGCAGTGAAAATTGTGCTCTTAATATTTGAAGTTTTATTTACAGCAGTGCAGTGATCAATACAGGAAATGCTGCAAACGTCCACCACCTCCTTGAAGACATATGTGCACATGGCGCAGAATACGGGCGTATTGTTAAACAGACGTCGCAATGTGCTGAGTTATTAATGCAATAGGCTGAATAATGAGAGTCTGTAGCTTCTACAATTTCTGAGAATCGTTCTCGTACACCCGTCCTTTCAGTGCACCCTACAGACGTTATCATATGAACTACAGATCTTGTGCCATGATATTGTATGCGAAACTGTGACGTCATTTACGGTTGTCATCATATTTTTGTTTATTTTCACACTGCATAGTAACTTTTCGGGCACCCTATAGCTTCTATACAAAAGCACCAGTTCACAAACGTCAAATGCACTTCTATCGCGATAGCGTTAAGGTCCGCATGTCTCAGAAAATCCGGCGTCGGTGTCGGCGTCGGTGTCGGCGTCAGCTTTGGCGCCCGCGGCCGAGAAAATCATTCCCAACCACGAAAGCCCTACAAATATATTTAGGTATGCCACACCATTCTGTCATTGGTGTCCTTCATACCTTGTCTTACATTCTTGGCAAAGCCATTCCTCGGAATTTTGAGAATGACAATCCACAAACAAATGTCATGAAACAAAACACCCACAGCGCATGCATTTTATGTTAAATCTTCTCAGACTGAATTACTAAAAGTACGAAACAAAAAGGGAAACCTGTAAATTATGCAATTTTTTTGGCGCGGCTCTGCAATATATCCGGGATCGCCCCACACAAGAGGCCGCGTTTCTACGAGAAAGCTCGCCTTGGTGCATAGCGCTCGCCGCCAGTGTTTCCCGGTAACCATTACGGCTGCTTAAGCTGCAGTTGTCGGGAAACATGAGAAGCATTCAGGGATCTTTGAATGTTATCGAGTTCTAGGGAGCCTACATGCAACGCCGTTGCATGTAGGCACCCTATCGCGTTCCACTCTTAAAAGCGAAGCTTAAGCGTTCTCTCAATGTTTATGTACACGTTAGAGATAGGCTATTTCTGCCCGTTCACATAATCTAACTGAACCGTCGAGGTGTTTTTTTTTTACCGAATATCTATTATTCTAATAAAATATACATTATTATATACAAGTTTCAAAAATACACCCGTTTCTACATATTTTACGCTATCACCACAGTTATTTGAATCTTAATCACGCCGTGCCAGCGATAGCACAATGTCGTGGGAGAGTGTTGCTACCTATATCTTGTTACAGTACGTCCAATCACTGTTTACAATACCTTAGGCAAATAAATAGCCGGCTTGACAACCATTGTTTAGTGCAGCCTAAATGTCGAGGGTCCTCACTTGGGGCTGGACATTTTCTGGTCGAACTCGCAGCAATAATTCCTGGCACAGCAGCCATCCATTCTGCCCTGTGTTACGGGCGGTGTTTTCATGAAAATGTTTACACATAGACATCAGCGGCGTCATAAAAGCCACGTCTATTACACAAAGATGTCACGGTTTACACATCATGAACTTCGCATCTACACCTGTGTTGGAATAACTAGGCGGATTTCACGGAAGTCTAGCAGCTTTTACTTTCAGCCTTCGGGATATTGTTTGCCAGCCGATGTAAAGAGGAAAATACTACAGGGTTCAAAATTGGGCTACTTGCTTGAAGTTGATTGCCACTGTAGCGCAAAGGGACAATGGCATCGTGAAAAGAATAGCACACAGGACAGGCGCTCAACTAACACCTGGAACTTACCGTTTTTAGCTCAGAACTTGCCCTGAGTGCTCCTTAATCTCCGAGTCACCGTCCCTTTTCGCTGCCGTCATAATGAACCAGAAAAAGTGCGCCACCAAACATCCAGCTGTCGGATCACTGTTACCATAAATTCACGATGGCGCAAAATTAAAACAAATTAAGCAGAACACGAAGAAATTAAATGTCAATATAACATTAATCACGCTTAGCAATACAACAAAAGCCAATACAATAAACAAAAGCCTTAATACCCCATTCACACCGGAAAATTTTCGGTCGGTGACAACATCGGCGACCGGAAAATCTACGTTGCGCGACGACGCGCGACAGAAAAAAAGCCCTCGTCGAGCCAATCGGTCCCGGACTAGTTATGTAAAATATCCACCTAGCCCCAAAGTCTGCTCCCGGTGAATGGCACCCATACGGCGAGTCGGCGACTACCGCTCCCTCAACAAGATAACACGGCTGGACCGCTATCCAGTACTCCATTTGCATGACTTTGTCGGAACACTGTACGGAACGATACATTATCCAAAATTTACCTCATCAAAGCTTATCACCAAATACTGGTGGAAGAAGCTGATAGTCCCAAGACAGCAGTCAGGGCACCCTTCGGTTTACTTGAGTACACCAAAATGCCCTTCGGACTGCAGAATGTATCGCAGACGTTTCAGTGGTTTATCGACGAGGTGACTCGAGGCTTCCCCGCAGGGGCGTCTGCGCAAGCAGGCGTTTGGTGAGTTGCGCCACCACGTACCCGAGCACACGAGGGTTGGACCCTCCCGCGTGTAGCCGTGCGCGGCTTAGCCGTGTCCGGGGAAAAGAGGATCCTGGGGGTTGAGCCAATGCCGGGTGTTTGGACCTTTATGGCCCCCCGGCGGAGGCAACACACCTCTTTGGCCTCTGCTTCACGTAGACGGCGCCCCTGGACTGACCCACCCGGGGGAAATCGGTAGTTGCCTTTTCCTGTCCTCCTCTCCACTCTTTGTCTTTCTCTCTCTTTCAATCTTTCCTGTCTTCTTCTCTCTTCTATATTACTTCCAATCTTCTTGGCAGCGAGGGTTAACCTTGTGTGGGTAGCCAACCTTGGATATTCCATATTTGGTTATAGTGGTGGCATACAGTTGGCGTTTGCAGTACCTGTCCTTTACAGATTCTGCAGCGTCCCCTTGTTGGGCTCCATGGTGGGTGGCTGGCGCCACCGCCGAAACAAATTCCGCATACATGGATAGTTCCTTTCCCGCACTTCCTGATCGCCGCCAGAAACGGGGGCGCACCGAAGCATTCCAATTTTTTGGCCAAAAAACAGAAATTTTTCCGCGTTTTCACGTTATTCATAGTGAGAAGCCAGACAAGAGCGTAAGAGTTGCATCACCCTTTCTCGTTGCGAAATGTTTGACCGAGACCATAGGACCAGGCTACAAGGCTACAAAGTTGGCAAGTGGAGATCTCCTGCTGGAACTCCGCGACAAAAAACAACATGACAAGTTACATACCCTAGTGTCTTTTGGCGAAATACCAATAACAGTGACCCCGCACCGCACGATGAACACCACTCGTGGTGTCGTCTCAGATGACGATCTCATGGACCTAACTGAAGCTGAACTTCTAGAAGGCTGGAAAGATGAAAATGTGATCAATGTAAAACGAATTAAGATGAGGCGAGTTGGCAAAGAGATCCAAACGAAACACATTATTCTCACATTCGGTACAAGTGTTTTGCCCGAGACCATAGAGACAGGATACATCAAGATCAAAGTCAGGCCCTACATTCCGAACCCTCTCCGTTGCTTTAAGTGTCAAAGATTTGGCCACAGTTCGCAGAACTGTCGTGGCCGCCTCACCTGTGCGAAATGTGCCCACGAACATGCATCCGAATCCTGCGAAAACAAACTGCAATGTGTCAACTGCGACGGCGAGCATGCCGCCTACTCGCGGTCCTGCCCGTCGTGGAAAAAAGAAAAAGAAATTGTCACAATCAAAGTCAAAGAAAATATATCGTTCAAAGAGGCACGAAGGCGGGTGTCATACCTGCCAAAGAACACTTTTGCCGAAGTGGCGCGTCAGGGGGCAGCGTCGCAACGGCTTCCGGCGGCTGTCCGGCCCACACACAGTGAGCCGGCAGTGACGCCGTCCGCCCCCCCGGCGGCTGCAGCTCGCGCTGCTCCGCCAACTCACAAGAAGGGGCCATCGACCTCCGCGCTGGTGGCCTCCAGGGCCTCGTCCCTCGAGGCGAGGCCTTCTCGTCAAACCAACCGCTCGCAAGAGCGCGTGTCCAGCGCCTCGCAAGAGGCTATGGACACAACAACCAGCCAAACGGCGCCAATTGCGCCTAAGGAGCCGCGAGAATCTCGCGATCGCTCCAAAAAAGAAAAAGCCCGCATCACAGGGCCCGACAAGGGCTCTGTAAGTTAAGTTAGTCTCTTAAACACACAGCACAAAAAACACTTTCAACATGAATACACAAATAATACATTGGAACGTCAGAGGACTCCTACACAACCTCGATGACGTTAAAGAAATCCTACACAGGTTTAATCCTAAGGTGCTGTGTGTTCAAGAGACACACCTTAAATCTACACAATCCAACTTTCTCCGGCAATACGCCATTTTCAGGAAAGACCGAGACGACGCTCTTGCGTCGTCCGGTGGTGTAGCAATAGTTGTAGACAAGTCCGTAGCTTGTCAACATGTACCCCTTCAGACGGCCCTTGAGGCAGTGTCAATTCAGGCAATTCTTTTCAATAAATTGGTCACAGTATGTTCTATATACATACCCCCAAATTATATTCTCGGAAAAACTGAATTTCATAACCTCATTGACCAGCTTCCCGAACCTTACATTCTTGTGGGAGATTTTAATGCTCACAACACGTTGTGGGGAGACTCGCGATGCGACGCGAGAGGTCGACTCATTGAAAATTTCCTTCTGACCTCTGGTTCCTGCCTTTTTAATAAGAATAAGCCGACCTACTATAACGCCCAACACGATTCGTACTCATCAATAGATCTAGCAATTGGATCTGCATCTCTTATGCCTGACCTTGAATGGAATGTCATTAACAATCCTTTTGGAAGTGACCACTTCCCTGTAATTTTAAACTTAATAACGCAGCACGATAACCCTCCCAATATTCCTCGATGGAAATTAGCATCGGCTGACTGGGAGCATTTTAAAGAATCAACTTTTTTACCACGAGATTTTATAAACAATTTTAGTATCGACGATGCCGTTGCATATTTTACCGCTTTTATTATTAATGCTGCTGAAAAGTTTATCCCACAAACTAACGGTGGTTCACTTAAAAGACGTGTTCCCTGGTGGAACAAAGACTGCAGAGAGGCGCGAAAGAGACAGAATAAGGCATGGGGCATATTGCGTAGATCGCCAAATGCAGAAAATCTTATTCAATTTAAACTCATTAAATCGCAGGGAAGGCGGACACGACGTCAGGCAAAGAGAGAATGCTGGGTGAGGTTTCTATCGGGTATAAATTCATACACACAGGAGGCAAAAGTGTGGAACGGCGTAAGGAAGCTAAAGGGGCAACAAATCCATCCGTTGCCTCTGGTGAATGACCAAGGGAATACCTTGCAGGACCAGGCTGACTGTCTTGGGGAGCACTTTGAGCGTGTTTCAAGCTCAATCCACTATTCGAAACCCTTTCTTAAATATAGACAGAGAGAAGAATGTAAGCCATTCGTACGCACATGCCGACAGAACGAACCGTATAACCTTCCTTTCACTATTGCCGAGTTGAGAGCTGCCTTGATCGCATGTAAGAGCTCTGCACCGGGACCCGACAGAGTCATGTATGACATGATTAAGAACGTACACCCTGATACACAACTGACACTACTCGCACTTTTCAACACTATTTGGGCTGCCGGACATCTTCCGTCCGCATGGAAAGAAGCGATTGTGGTCCCTGTATTGAAGCAAGGTAAAGACCCTACCTCGGCGGCAAGTTACCGTCCCATAGCTCTCACAAGTTGTGTATGTAAGCTATTTGAAAAAATGGTTAATCGACGACTCATACATTTACTTGAACTGAACAAAATGCTTGATCCCTATCAGTGTGGCTTTAGAGAAGGGCGATCCACAACTGATCACCTTGTGCGCATTGAAGGAAATATTCGAGACGCATTTGTACATAAACAGTTTTTCTTATCGGTATTCCTCGATATGGAGAAGGCGTACGACACAACATGGCGTTACGGAATCCTGAGAGACTTGTCGCGAATGGGCATCCATGGCAATATGCTAAGCATAATAGAAAGCTATTTGTCTAAGCGTACCTTCCGTGTCAGAATCGGCAATGCCCTGTCACGTCCATTTATACAAGAAACTGGTGTACCCCAAGGAGGAGTGCTCAGCTGCACACTCTTCATCGTTAAGATGAACACACTCCGAGCCTCATTACCACCGGCTGTTTTTTATTCCGTCTACGTAGACGACATACAAATAGGCTTCAAGTCATGTAACCTCGCAGTGTGCGAGAGACAGGTACAGCAGGGCTTGAACAAGGTGTCCAAGTGGGCAGACGAAAACGGATTCAAAGTGAACCCCCACAAAAGCTCTTGTGTTCTTTTCACCAGGAAGAAAGGGCTTGTTCCAGATCCCACAATCAAAATGTATGGACAACAAATACCTGTGAACAAAGAGCACAAGTTCCTAGGCATCATACTTGATTCTAAACTTACTTTCATTCCGCATATAAAATATCTCAAGATGAAATGTCTAAAAACAATGAACTTACTGAAAATTTTATCTCACGCATCCTGGGGTAGCGACAGGAAGTGTTTAATGAATCTCTACAAGAGTCTAATTTCATCACGACTGGATTATGGTAGCGTGGTATATCACTCTGCTGCCCCTAGTGCGCTGAAGATGCTGGACCCCGTCCACCATCTAGGTATCCGCCTGGCCACTGGCGCTTTCAGAACAAGCCCCATTGAAAGTTTATACGTCGAATCAAATGAGTGGTCACTCCATCTGCAGAGAACATACACCAGCCTCACATATTTCCTTAAAGTCCACTCTAATCATCAGCATCCGTGTTTTAATACCGTTAACGATATGACGTGCGCTACACTTTTTCGTAATCGTCCCTCTGTAAGACAACCTTTCTCACTGCGTGTCAGGGAGCTTAGTGAAGAAATGGATATCCCACTCTTCGAACATCGCCTAATGCCCTCAGCCAAGCTGTTACCACCTTGGGAGTGGCAGGTAGTAGCATGTGATATATCATTTGTAGAAGTTACAAAGCACGCTTCAGAGGTCGAAATCCGAATGCATTTCCTAGAATTACAATCCAAGTAGTCGTGCACAGAATTCTACACAGACGCTTCTAAATCGCATGTCGGAGTATCTTATGCAGCCGTCGGTCCGTCCTTCTCGGAATCTGGCGTACTCCACCCCGAAACAAGCATCTTTACGGCTGAGGCCTACGCAATATGGTCAGCTGTAAAGCATATAAAGGAATCTAAACTTCAAAAAACTATTATATTTACAGACTCCCAAAGCGTCGTAAAAGCCTTGAAGTCACCCTGTAAACAGAAAAACCCTGTTCTCATTGAGCTCTATTCTGTTCTTTGTAGAGCATACGCAACTAACCAGCATGTCATTATATGCTGGGTGCCAGGGCATAGAGGCATCGAGGGCAATGTTCTTGCCGACCAAATGGCCACATCAGTCACATCACCCGCTATCAACCCTACAGCTGCTGTTCCTGCAACAGATTTGAAACCTTTCTTGCGAAAGAAACTGCGAAGCCACTGGCAACGCTTGTGGGACGCAGAAACAAGTAATAAGCTTCATTTGATTAAGCCACAGTTAGGCTACTGGCCCTCCGTAACAAAAACACGACGAACTGATGTCCTATTCTGTCGTCTCAGAATAGGACACACCTACGGCACCCACAATTTTCTATTGAATGGTCATGATCCTCCAACCTGTGGTAGATGTGGCGACAGGCTCACCGTCCTCCACGTCCTCCTGGAGTGTCGGGAAGCCGAAAGAGAAAGAAAGAAACACTTTCCTCTAGCATATCGCTATTGTGTGCCTCTGCATCCCGCCATGTTTCTTGGTAAAGAACCACTCTTTAACACCAAAGCAGTCCTCGCATACTTGAAAGATGTTGTGCTACATGTTATTAGCCCAGCAAGTTCGTAGCGCATCCTCTCTCAAGAGGATGTTGCTGTGATAGTGTTTTTACAGCACATGCCTACAAGCTCTTGTGTCTCAAGGGCTCTGTTTAGGCACTTGTGCTTCTGGCCAATTCTTGTACCTTTAATTTTTTGTAACTCGTATCATTCTTTCGCAATGCATTGTTCATGTCCATAGTACACATAATCAATCATTGCCATAATCTTATTACTTATAAGTTTTACGCACTTTACAGCGACTGATTTTAGGCCCCTTTACAGCCATGCCACATCTAATGTTCATGTAATTCACTATTCATATACCACTAAAAGTCATTACCATCGTCTTGGCGCTCTTTGGCCACATCTGGCCCTTGCGCCAATAAACCACAATAATCATCGTGACTCGAGGCTTGGAGTACTGCTATGCATACGTCGACGACAACCTGGTCGCTAGCATCTCGGCGGAAGAACATGCCACCCATTTCCGGCAACCATTATCTCGCCTGGACGAATATGGAATTGTGATCAACCCAAACAAATGCCTCTTCAGAGCAGCGGAAATAGATTTTTTGGAACATCGCATCACGTGCGACGGTATACAACCACTGAATGACAAAGTCCAAGCTGCTCAAAACTTCCCTTTTCCGGTCAAGAAGCGAAAGCAACGACAATTTCTTAGGCTGGTTAAATTCCAACGCCTTTTCATACCACCTTGTGCGCGCACACTTGAACCGTTAAATGATATTCTCTCAACACCCGGACCAGTCACAGCACCATTGGAGTGGACGGACGAAGCTCACGCTGCCTTCAACACAATCAAGGATCATCTGGCGACTGTAGCTCTTCCCACTCATCCGCAGCCTGACGCACCGACCCGCGTCATACTAGACGCTTCCAGGAATGGTGTGGGTGCCGTAATGCACTAATGCGTTGTGGATGAATGGAAGCTTCTCGCATACTTTTCAAAAACGCTCTCCCCTTCACAAAACCGCTACAGCACCTATGGACGTGAGTCACTCGCTATCTGCATGGCAAATTTTGGAAGGCAGGTTATTCCATATTCTTACTGATCGCAAGCCCGTGACCTACGCTTTCACGACCAAATCAGGTGGATTTTCACGAAGATGAATTCGGCATCTCGCATTCATATCAGAATTCTGGACTGATATTCGCCATGCCACTGTCTCTGAAAACGCCGTAGCTGATGCGCTCTCACGTGAACAAATGAGCAATGTAAAGTTGCATGCAAATTCGATCGACTTTGACAAAATCGCCTTGGAAGAAAGGGACAATGAAGAGCGCCGAGAGCTAAGAAATCCTTCAACGACTCTCGTGTTTCAATACGTAGCCTTGCCAACATGCACGCAGCTACTCATATGTGACATGTCCACTGGCAAGCCACGCCCATTTATACCGAAATCTTTTCGCCGTTGTTTATTTGGCTCTTTACGCTCTCTTTCGCACCCGGAAATCCACACAACTAAAACACTTGTGATCACGCGATACTTGTGGCCAGGCATGAATAAAGACATCAGACATTGTTCTCGTGCATACACTCAGTGCCAACGTTCAAAGATACAACCTCACACCGTGCCTCCTCTGTCAACCTTCCTGTCACCAGACACCCGGTGCAGAGAAGTCTATATACATCGAGATAATTGGCCCCTTTCCACCTTCCCAATATTGTTGCTACATTCTTACCTGTGTCGATCACTCCACTCGCTGGCCGGAAGCCGTTTCTATGCGATATATGCCGACTGAGACCGTCGCAAAGACATCCTGCAGACATGCATTGCACGCTTCGGAACACCATCCACTGTCACAACAGGCCGCGGACGCCAATTTGAGTCTTCCCTTTTCAAGGAACGTTTCGCTCTCCTCAGCACACATCGTATTCGCTCCACCGCGTACCATCCTGCAGCTAACGGCCTGGTTGAGCGAATGCATCGGCAGCTCAAATCTGCTATAACTGCCTACGGAAAACCACCTCGACGGACCGAAGTACCACCACTTGTTGGTCTCAGCATGCGCACAACGCTGAAAAGAGACTTGAAATGCACCATTGCATACTTGCTCTATGGGACCACCCTTCACCTCTCTGCCCAGTTTATAGAAGCGAGCAATAACGAGCACTTGCCCCTTGCCCTCCAGTACGTGTGTCGCTTGAGGACTATGATGGACAGCATCCGCTCCACACCGACTCGAGCGAAGCAGACTACTCTTGTTTACGTGTCCAAGGACTTGGATAACTGGACCCACGTTTTCCTGCGCCGCGATGCTGTAAAAATCCCTTCAGTCACGTACGGCGGCCCATTAGAAGTACAACGTCGGAACCAGAAAACTTTCACAATTGAAATTTGTGGACGATCCGAAGGCATCTGCGTGGGCCGACTGAAACAGGCGCGCGTAGAGCAACAGCTTGACAACACAGACACTGAGTCATGCCCAAGATACGCACATCCGTGAACCACGGGTGCTGGAAGAACTGTGTGTCAACCTGTGCGATTTGGGACATGACTGACTGTTCGCCTATACTTGTGCTGCCGACATCCTTGCCTAATACACTCGTCTCTTCATTTTACGAGGAAGGGGAATGGTATGGAAGCACACAGTTTCGGTTCCGCGAGTTTCGGTCTCGCCTCTGGCGTCTGCAAGCACGAGTGGCCCCGGTATGCCGCCGGAGGTCGCGGGCAAAATAAATATTGGATGATGTTACACGGTGACGTGGAGAGGAGACGAGTTCGAAGGAAGCAGATGCGCTCGCGGGGCTTCGGGTACGCAGTCATGTATACCTATTATAATAAATAGTTAGACAGTTCAATGTCACCATATAATTAACCTCTACACATATGCATACACACATAAACACACACACACACACACGCACACACGCACACACATACATACATACACACACACACACATACATACATACATACATACATACATACATACATACATACATACATACATACATACATACATGCATGCATGCATACATGCATACATACATACATACATACATACATACATACATACATACATACATACATACATACATACATACATACATACATACATACATACAGACATACATACATGAAACAAACAATGGACGAAGAAAACTTCTTGCTTTTTAAATTTCGGATAATCATGATTTAGGCATAGAGCCCTTTACCTTCATGAACCTACGAAGCAACCTGATATTACCCTTGTGACCTCTCGACAGCGACAGAAAGTAATATGTAAGGCTGCAAGGGAGGCATGTATTTTTCTAAGTGAGCCAGAGTATGACTATGACTGCAATAATATCTAAATCAGCATCCGTAACTGAAGTGGTTCACTTGTCGATGCTATCGCGTCTCGAAACGTTCAGCGCTGCATGAGAGAAAAACGAGAAGGTTTAAAGTGGCGCACAATAACATAGTGGAGCCTCGATTATTATACCTTTACCTGGCTTATACTGGCGCTGGAACAACCAGTGGGGTAGATTGCGAAACTAAGGTTAAGGTGAAAGTCCAAGTGGGCATGTACGTCACGTGACTCCGTTAATTGTGCTTTTTTTTTTTGAGGCAGCTTTATGTACAGATTGTTTCGTCCCTTTGGTTTGTACGACTCCAGCATTTTGTACACAATAAACAATAGCTGTGTATTGTGTGTTGCGGTTAGAAGGGAACGTTTCAAGACGCCGATGTAGGCCAGGTTAGTTATTACCAATATATTTTCTTAAGACGATGAGAGCATATGTCTATCATAGAAGCATTTACATTCGTGTTTCGTTTTAACATTGAGTGCGCAGGTAAGAATACAAGTTGACCTCCTGTCTGGATGACGACGTAAATAATTAGGCGAGCTCAAAGGTGACCTCCCGACCTAATGAAACTCCTTACTCATCACAACTACCGCGAAAAGGAAAAGCTGCCCCACCGTTTTATAAAAATTATGACACCGAAACAAGTGAGAGAAATGAGTCTGCTCTGGAATTACGGTTGTTCAAGATTCTCTAATTCAGTCGTTGTCTTCTTGTACTTTGATACGACGCCTAACGGCTTTTTCTTTTTTTCACATGTTTAGTGCAATATGTTCCCACACCAATCCTATATAAAGCAACACTTTTTTCCTACTGATAGCAGTCTAATTATTTTAATAACAAAACCGAGAGTTCGCTAGATTGGAGATCTACAGAACTACATCTGTGTATCGCAGAACTCTGTGATGATTCCACTAGCAATGTTTCTATAGTTAGGAATAATTATCCTTGGCCTAAATATGATTATGCATTCCTCAGCCAAACTGAAGCCTTTGTGCATCATGCACCGCAGGTCCTAAAAGACGATTATATTGGTATCCTTATTAAAAAGCAAATTGTACTGCTTGTAGATATTGTCACGTAGTAGTGACGCTGAAGAAAACAGTCGTAAAACTGTGTACGACGAAACTGGTTGTTTATTGGGCGAACCTGTGCCCACAAAAGCAAGGTACACTCAAAGCACAACGATAGCGGCGAACACAATCGGCGATCGTCGAAAATCTGATCAGCGGCAAAACGCGTCGGCTTTTATACCTGAGTCATCGAAGGTTCCAGAATAATCCCTGGTACGCGCGTATCTTCCAGAAAGTTCTAGACAATTCGCGTCGCTCATACAATCAGATAACATAAGCGTCGGTGAAAACAGGCAACGGAAAGAAGCATTGATAACGTTCTAGAAACTTCCGATACAGGCGCGTCCTGCGCCGAGCGATAACGTTTAACATTTGTTAGCCGGTGGAAAGCGGTCATCGGCGAAAGATAAACATGTATACGTGTCAATACCCTCCCCTTAAAAAGCATCGTCCCGATGCTACAAACAAACGCGAAAGCGAAAACAAAACGACGCGTAATAAAGAAAGAAAATAACAAAGTAACAAAGTGCCTGTAAGCTCATCAGCGGGCGTAGAAAGGCTTAAGACGCACCACGTGGATGACTTCAGGTCGTGCCCGGCGCCGCTGTGATTGCGAAATGCCGTCTGGCACGACCTCATAGTCCAGTGCGCCAATACGTCGGATTATCTTATATGGTCCGAAATAGCGACGCAACAGTTTCTCGCTAAGTCCTCGTCGGCGTATCGGAGTCCAGACCCAAACACGGTCGCCGGGCTGGTACTCGACGTAGCGTCGTCGTAGATTGTAGTGTCGGCTGTCAGTCCTCTGCTGGTTCTTGATGCGCAGGCGGGCGAGCTGTCGACCTTCTTCGGCACGCTGCAAATAAGTGGCAACGTCGAGATTTTCTTCGTCAGCGACGTCTGGTAGCATGGCGTCAAGCGTCGTTGCCGGGTTCCTTCCGTAGACCAGGCTGAACGGCGCCATGTGCGTCGTTTCTTGCACGGCCGTGTTGTATGCGAAGGTCACGTACGGAAGGATGGCATCCCACGTCTTGTGTTCGACGTCGACGTACATTGCCAGCATGTCGGCGATGGTCTTATTTAGGCGCTCGGTGAGGCCATTCGTCTGCGGGTGGTAGGCGGTGGTGCGGCGATGGCTTGTCTGGCTGTACCGCAGGATGGCTTGAGTTAGTTCTGCCGTAAAGGCCGTGCCTCTGTCGGTGATGAGGACTTCTGGGGCACCGTGACGCAGGAGGATGTTCTCAACGAAGAATCGGGCTACCTCGGCGGCACTGCCTTTGGGCAAGGCTTTTGTTTCGGCGTAGCGGGTGAGGTAGTCCGTAGCGACGACGATCCATTTATTCCCGGACGTCGACGTCGGAAAAGGCCCCAGTAAGTCCATCCCGATCTGCTGGAACGGTCGGCGAGGTGGCTCGATTGGCTGTAGAAGCCCGGCTGGCCTTGTCGGCGGTGTTTTCCGTCGCTGACAGTCTCGGCATGTCCTTACGTAATGGGCGACGTCGGCAGAGAGGCGAGGCCAGTAGTATTTTTCTTGTATCCTCGCGAGCGTGCGGGAAAAACCGAGGTGTCCAGCCGTTGGGTCGTCATGGAGAGCTTGCAGAACCTCTGGACGCAATGCTGCGGGTACCACGAGGAGATAGTTGGCTCGGAGAGGCGAGAAGTTCTTCTTTAGGAGAATGTCGTTTTGCAAGAAAAACGACGCCAATCCTCGCCTGAACACCTTCGGCACAATGACGGTCTTGCCTTCCAGGTAGTCTACAAGGCTCTTTAGTTCCGGGTCGGCTCGCTGTTGTTCGGCGAATTCGTCGGCACTGATGGGTCCCAAGAAAGTGTCGTCATCCTGGTCGTCTTGTGGCGGCGGTTCGACGGGGGCGCGAGACAAGCAGTCGGCGTCAGAGTGCTTTCGCCCGGACTTGTAAACGACGGTGATGTCGAATTCTTGAAGTCTCAGACTCCATCGTGCGAGGCGACCTGAAGGATCCTTCAAGTTAGCTAGCCAACACAAGGCGTGGTGGTCGCTCACAACTTTGAAGGGCCTGCCATAGAGGTAGGGGCGAAACTTTGATGTAGCCCAGATGATGGCGAGGCACTCCTTTTCTGTTGTGGAATAATTTGATTCCGCCTTCGATAGCGACCGGCTAGCGTAACTTACAACCCTTTCTAGTCCGTCAGTCCTCTGCACAAGCACGGCGCCGAGTCCTACGCTGCTTGCGTCGGTGTGGACTTCGGTATCGGCGTTTTCGTCGAAATGCGCAAGGATGGGCGGCGATTGTAGGCGTCGCTTCAGTTCTTCAAATGCTTCGATTTGCGGCGTCTCCCACTTGAACTCGACGTCGGCCTTCGTGAGATACGTCAGTGGCTCTGCGATCCGTGAAAAATCCTTGACGAAGCGCCTGTAATAGGCGCACAGTCCAAGAAATCTACGCACTGCCTTCTTGTCAGCGGGCGGGGGAAAGTTGGAGATGGCTGCAGTTTTCTGAGGGTCGGGGAGCACTCCAGACTTGTTGATGACGTGGCCCAAGAACAGGAGCTCCTCATATGCGAAGCGGCACTTTTCTGGCTTTAACGTGAGTCCGGAGGTTTTGATTGCTTGAAGAACTGTTTCAAGGCGCCGCAGGTGTTCTTCGAAGCTTGAGGCAAACACAACGACGTCGTCCAAATAGACGAGGCAAGTCTGCCACTTCAAGCCTGCCAGTACTGTATCCATGACGCGTTGGAAAGTCGCAGGTGCCGAGCAAAGACCAAACGGCATGACCTTGAACTCGAACAGTCCATCTGGTGTTATAAACGCAGTCTTCTCCCGGTCCCTCTCGTCGACTTCGATTTGCCAGTAGCCGGTTTTGAGGTCCATCGACGAAAAATACTGTGCGTTGTAGAGTCGATCCAAGGCATCGTCAATCCGTGGGAGGGGGTATACGTCCTTCTTCGTGATCTTGTTGAGGCGACGATAATCGACGCAGAAACGTAGGGTTCCATCCTTCTTCTTCACTAACACGACGGGGGATGCCCACGGACTCTTGGACGGCTGGATGATGTCGTCGCGTAGCATTTCGTCGACTTGGTGCCTTATGGCTTCACGTTCGCGCGCCGAAACTCGGTACGGGCTCTGACGGAGTGGGCGGACATTTTCGTCGGTGATGATGCGGTGCTTGGCGACAGGGGTTTGTCGAACTTTTGACGACGACGAGAAGCAGTCCTTGTATTGCAGGAGCAGAGCTTTTAGTTGTTCTTTCTTATGCCTGGGAAGGTTTTGATTGACGTCGAAAGTTGGCTCAGGTATTATAGTCGTCGTTGCAGGTGCACTGGAATCGGTGACGGCGAAAGCACTGCTGGCTTCTACTATTTCGTCGATGTAGGCGACCGTGGTGCCTTTGTTAATGTGCTTGTATTCAGGGCTGAAGTTCGTGAGCATCACCCTTGCTTTCCCTGCACGTAGCTCAGCTATGCCTCTAGCGACGCAAATTTCACGGTCGAGCAGTAGGTGATGATCGCCCTCGATGATGCCCTCCATGTCTGCAGGCACTTCGGTACCGACGGAAATCATTACGCTGGAGCGAGGCGGAACGGTGACTTGTTCTTCAAGCACATTCAAGGCATGGTAACTTATGCTTGTATCCGGTGGTAGCGCGTTGTGCGTTGAAAGCGTTATTGACTTGGATCTTAAGTCGATGACTGCACCGTATTGGTTTAGAAAGTCCATGCCTAGGATGACATCCCTGGAGCAGTGCTGCAGGATTACGAAGGTCGCCGGGTAAGTGCGGTTGTTTAAAGTGACTCGCGCTGTGCAGATTCCAGTCGGCGTTATTAGGTGGCCTCCAGCTGTCCGGATATCGGGTCCTTGCCAGGCTGTTTTCACCTTCTTCAACTTGGCGGCGAACGGGCCACTGAAGACGGAATAGTCGGCTCCAGTGTCGACGAGAGCGGTGACGTTATGGCCATCGATGAGCACGTCTAAATCGGTAGACCGGCGTCTGGCGTTGCGGTTAATTCGTGGCGTCGGATCACGGCTGCGTCGGCTTGCTCTGCTGCTGCTACGTCGCGTCGGAAGGTCTTCTTTCGGCGGCGAAGTGCTGTCAAGGCTGTTGCTAGGCGGCGTGCTGAGATCTCGTCGTGATGAATAGCGAATCGTCGTCGTCGGCGGCGTCGGAGGATCTTCGGCATTGCGTCGTACAGCAACCGCACCTCCATCGGTTGCTGCCTTTAGTTTCCCGGGTAAGGGCTGGGAGATCGGCCCCGGGTGGGACCGTTGTACTGACGGCGATGCGGCGAGGTGTAGCGGCCTGGTGACGGCGAGCGTGAGGATGGTCGTGGTTGCCACTGGGCTCCGGCGAGGTAGTCGGCGATGTCGCGTGGTCGTTCACCTCGATCGGGACGCGGCGCGTTGACGGGGAACCCTCGTAGGCCCATTTCGCGGTATGGGCATCGGCGGTAGACATGGCCGGCTTCCCCGCAGTGATAGCAGAGCGGGCGGTGGTCGGGGGCGCGCCAAATGTCCGTCTTCCTCTGGTAGCTGCGCTGGGCGACGGGCGGGCGTGCTGGCGGCGGCGGCAGTGGACGACGGAACTGCGGCGTTACGGGGCCCTGGCGCGAGCGCGGAGGGGGGCCTTGACGACGGGCGACGGCGGCGTAGGTCAGCGCTTCCGGCTGGGGTTGCGGCAATTGTGGCTGCACATCGGGAACTCCAAGTGAGCGCTGAACTTCGTCTTTGACGACGTCGGCGATAGATCCTACGTGAGGCTGCGACCGGGGAAAGAGCTTATGCAGCTCCTCGCGAACGACCGCTCTGATGGTCTCGCGCAGGTCGTCGGCGCCTAGCGCTTGAGCGTCGGCGTAGTTGGTCAGGGCACGGCGGTTGTATTGCCTGACACGCATTTCAAGCGTCTTCTCGATCGTTGTAGCCTCGGAAAGAAATTCGGCGACAGTCTTGGGCGGGTTGCGCATCAATCCGGCGAATAGTTGGTCTTTGACACCCCGCATCAAGAACCGAACTTTCTTTTCTTCAGACATGTCGGGGTCGGCGTGGCGGAAGAGGCGAGTCATCTCCTCCGTGAAGATCGCGATGTTCTCGTTCGGCAATTGCACTCTGGTTTCTAAGAGAACCTCTGCCCTCTCCTTTCGTACGACACTCGTGAAGGTCCTCACGAAGTTTTCACGAAAGAGGTCCCACGTAGCTAGGGTGGTCTCTCTGTTCTCAAACCAGGTCCGAGCAGCGTCATCCAACGAAAAATAAACATGGCGTAGCTTGTCGTCGTCGCTCCATTTGTTGAAAGTCGCGGTCCGCTCGTATGTCTCCAGCCAGGTTTCAGGGTCTTCAGCCGATAATCCACGGAAGGTCGGGGGCTCCCGAGGTTGTTGCAGCAGGATGGGGGACGCTGGGGCTGCCATTGAGGTCGTTGACCTGGCCTTGATCGCTGTGGTCTTCTCGGGAAGAAGTCCGTACTCCGGCAGAAGTCCTTGCTGCCTACGGCTAGCTCGCTGGTCCTTGGTGACGTTGGCGTTGTCCTCCGGTTTCGGGCTTGGATCGCGGCTTTGCGGGGGCGTTCGCTGCATGAACGCACTAGCACCTCCACCAGATGTCACGTAGTAGTGACGCTGAAGAAAACAGTCGTAAAACTGTGTACGACGAAACTGGTTGTTTATTGGGCGAACCTGTGCCCACAAAAGCAAGGTACACTCAAAGCACAACGATAGCGGCGAACACAATCGGCGATCGTCGAAAATCTGATCAGCGGCAAAACGCGTCGGCTTTTATACCTGAGTCATCGAAGGTTCCAGAATAATCCCTGGTACGCGCGTATCTTCCAGAAAGTTCTAGACAATTCGCGTCGCTCATACAATCAGATAACATAAGCGTCGGTGAAAACAGGCAACGGAAAGAAGCATTGATAACGTTCTAGAAACTTCCGATACAGGCGCGTCCTGCGCCGAGCGATAACGTTTAACATTTGTTAGCCGGTGGAAAGCGGTCATCGGCGAAAGATAAACATGTATACGTGTCAATATATACATGTATACGTATACATGTTTTTCTTTCACCGGTGGCCGCTTTCCACCGGCTAACAAATGTTAAACGTTATCGCTCGGCGCAGGACGCGCCTGTATCGGAAGTTTCTAGAACGTTATCGATGCTTCTTTGACGCCCCGCATCAAGAACCGAACTTTCTTTTCCTCAGACATATCGGGGTCGGCGTGGCGGAAGAGGCGAGTCATCTCCTCCGTGAAGATCGCGATGTTCTCGTTCGGCAGTTGCACTCTGGTTTCTGATAAAACTTCGGCCCTTTCCTTTCGCAGGACATTCGTGAAGGTCCTCACGAAGTTCTCA
Source organism: Dermacentor silvarum (assembly GCF_013339745.2). Lineage (NCBI taxonomy): Eukaryota > Metazoa > Arthropoda > Arachnida > Ixodida > Ixodidae > Dermacentor > Dermacentor silvarum. The sequence continues at coordinate 61,443,877 of NC_051159.1, read as the reverse complement.
CGAAATAGGTCCCACGTCCCCAGGGTGGTCTCTCTGTTCTCAAACCAGGTCCGAGCAGCGTCATCCAATGAAAAATAAACATGGCGCAGCTTGTCGTCGTCGCTTCATTTGTTGAACGTCGCGGTTCTCTCATATGTCTCGAGCCAGGTTTCAGGGTCTTCACATGGCGATCCGCGGAAAATCGGCGGCTCCCTGGGTTGTTGAATCACGATTGCAGATGTTGGCGCAGGGGCTTTCATGGTAGCTGCTGCCGAGGTGGTGAGTTTTGTCCTCTTGGTCACTGTGGTCTTCTCGGGAAGAAGTCCGTACTCCGGCAGAAGTCCTTGTTGCCTACGGCTAGCTCGCTGGTCCTTGGCGACGTTGGCGCTGTCCTCCGGTTTCGGGCTTGGATCGCGGCTTTGCGGGGGCGTTCGCTGCATGAACGTACCCTGCACCTCCACCAGATGTCACGTAGTAGTGACGCTGAAGTAAACAGTAGTAAAACTGTGTATGACGAAACTGGTTGTTTATTGGGCGAACCTGTGCCCACAAAAGCAAGCTACACTCAAAGCACAACGATAGCGGCGAACAAAGTCGGCGGTCGTCGAAAATCTGATCAGCGGCGAGACGCGTCGGCTTTTATACCTGAGTCATCGAAGGTTCCAGATTAATCCCTGATGCCCGCGTGTCTTCCAGAAAGTTCTAGACAATTCGCGTCGGTCACACGATCAGATAACATAAGCGTCGGTGAAAACAGGCAACGAAAAGAAGCATCGATAACGTTCTAGAAATTTCCGATACAGGCACGTCCTGCGCCGAGCGATAACATTTAACATTTGTTAGTTGGTGGAAAGCGGCCACCGGTGAAAGATAAACATGTATACATGTCAATATGCATGACAAGTTGTTTCCACCATCCCTGCCCGTTCCAGATTGTTTTGTTTGTGATTTTAAGTGTTTATTAGCACTCAAGTCTATTTATATCTCAGGTAATCATTCAGTATTATGTCTTTTCTTAAGCAGATGTAACGACGTAGTGCGTCCTCGTTTTACGAGGCAGCAAAAGCTGTGCTTGCATCACAAACCCTAGCTGGCATGGTATAGGTATAACGGAGTGCCATCGTTCAGAATGGATCAGTCTCCGTCAAAATTACAGGCATTTATATCGTAATTTTAGATGTTCCGAGACGAAATAATTTTGAGCGAATGCATCTGTCTAGTAAGTCCACCTGATAGTGTTATTTGTCACCAATCGACGTCATTAAATGTGGTCTACTGCCGAAAGCTAGATGTCTACAACCGCCCTTTTCATCCCAGAATATCGTTTCACTCGACAGTGATTACAACACTGACGTTCTGGACCGCGAGAACATTCATTATAATGCATATGGTCTGTATTCGGATGGTAGTAGCCTCCCCTTCTGACACTTGGAGGCTATTGACCCTTTTCGCGGCGATCCCGTGGGCGCTGCCATGTTTGATCACGTGGTGACGCGTCCATTGCTTGCCTCAACTGCCTCTGTTGCCTCCTTGTTTACAACGGAAGTTTATGAGGCCGGCGCGGCTTAGAAAGCCTCTGTTTTGGGAGATATCGTAGACGGTAGCTGGGTGGACGACACGACGCTTTGATCACAGCTTCAGAAAACATGTAAAAGCGCATTCGAAACTCATTATGCTTTGTCGTAACGGCGCGAGCAGCGTATAAGGTGCTTGTTCTAAAAGCGGGGATAAATATGTATTCTAATCTATCCAAACATTCGGCTCATGAATTGAATCAGGTTTAGTTTGTTGTGCTCTTTGTTCTTTATTTGGCAAATATTTTGAAGCAGCGGCTTGTCAGTGTCTGACCCGGTGAAGTTCCTCGGTGCAGCCACTACCTGATTATTTTCTGCCTAATCGCTCGCGGGTGTGCTCCGTTCCGATAGATTTGTCCTTGCTGCGCGCAAGGTTTGGAGCTTAGCTGTTTTGTACATTGCAATACCTGGTAGCAAATATATATTGCCGCTAGTAACTCGCTTATACTCTTGTGAACCGTCACGAAACATTTAGCTTCGACCATTCGTGCGCCATCGGTGTAGTCCGTCATTTATTGTGCTTATATAGTGCGCATATATTCAAGTGTGCACCAATTCCCTTATTCTTGATACATCGGCGATAGAGTGGGCGTAAGTTTTCTTGCCATTTAGGATAGATGCGTATAAACAACGTACGCGAAGCTTATATGACAGGAAGCGGCGCTACTCCCTTTGTCATTGTTTAACGAGTGGTACTCACTCTTCCCGACGTTGTGGGGATGAAGCCCTTTCTTTGAAGTTTAGCGATACAATGCTGGCGGATGAGCAAATTTCTGTATCCTCGAGGAAAGCCGTACATCTCGAAGTGCCGGTAACACGTTCGGACAGTTGCAGCAGCGTTCCACGAACTTGGCCATACAGATTCATTCCATTCCTTAACATGCCAGTCACTATTTTTGCAGCCAACTACTGCACACGTCTTCAATCCACGTGATTCAATCTAGCATGATTAGAGCACAGTGCGTTAGCGAAAGCTCAGTTGCATTTCCGACATCTGAGCGCAAAGAAGCAATGTAAAAGCGGTAATGGTTTCGTTTTCGTGCGCGCTCGCTGAGGAGACTTATGGCGCGCCGCCGTAAGCGCCATCTCGTTTCTCTAAAACAAACTGCTCCGCGAAAAGGGTCAATAAAGGGATCTTGGAGGGAATATAGAGTGGAAACTGGCGGTGGGAAAGAAAGTGACCAGAGTGGGTGTTACCTTCCACACTGTCAGTTGCTATCGCGTTGTTTGTTCCGTGTATTTAGCTTTTGCTTGGTACCATGTTCTGTTGTTAACGTTAGGCAATATTTTAAAGCAGTGTGTTATACAATTGTTACAAGCTGCAAGTCATGTAAAGGTGGTGAACTTGAGCAAGATGGAAATTTTTAGATGTAAATTATATAGGTATAAATAGAACTATATGTAAGGCGCGTGTCTTTCGACACGTATTTACTTTTATTAAGAAAGGTGCGTACTAGACATAGCAACAATGAAGGCTTTTGGTACTTTACTTAGTCAATTGCATGTCATTCTCTTTTAGTTGCGTATGTAGGCCCTGATTGCTGGGATTATTGGAGCAATAAATTTTCATCTTGTTTATTTGCATGCGCGGAACGTATATGGGTTTCAGTGTTCCGAATAAAGAGAAAAGCCTAGTGCCTGTAGCAATATTTGTTTGCTGATGCTAAATTGGAATCAGCAAAGGAATGTTTCAGCCTCCCAGAGGGGTGTAGGTGCCAATATAGACCCCCGCCTTTCACATTCCCAATTATTTGCCAGTACATAAATTAAATTTTGCTATTGACATACTGGAATAGACAAATGCCTGTTTAGAAGGGCACGACACTTTGACGGAAAGCACCCTTCAACACTAGAATGCAAGACGTACACATATGACGTCAGAGTGGTGAGGCGGGCTAGTTGGTTGCTAGATCTAGCATTCATGTTTGCAGCGCCGATTTGAAAAGACACATAAAGAAACAAGTAGACTGGCCGAGCGATGGTCCAGTCCAGCGCTCGTCCAGACTACTTGTTGCCTTTGTGTGAGTTTTTTTCAAATTCGCACTGCAAACATGAATGCGAGAAACATGTGTGTTCTCATAGGATCACACGAGATTATTGGATAAGTGTCACATGTGTCATATGATATTTTATGACAGGGTATGAAGTAAGAAAAAAATTAACAGCGCCAATACTTCAACATATATAGCTAGTCAAGCCACAAGCTTATATCGCGGGAAACTTGAAAACAAGATATGTGCCCTATTACGCGTTAAAAATGTGTGTCGTCCTCATTGAAAGACACCCAATACACGGAATGATATTACGGGGACTCTGTTTGGAAACGTTTATTTATTCTCGGGTAGCGGGTCGCTCATTAGGAATGACTGTTCTTGCTTTCTGTGTTCGATTTCAAGCCAATACCTTGGTGCTGATCAAGTCAGCGTAATTCGAACAATAGCCGTTTTCTTTCATATTTTGATAATATTCCACTGAGGCAAATTTTAAAGAAGTTGCCCAGGGTGGGTGGAAGTGCTTCCACCCACTTTGAATTAGTGTAACCACAGTGGGACCACAGTGTACTCAATCTTTCACTAAGCAGCTAGCACAGGGACATCTTCAAAGCATGTCCCTTTGTGAAGCATGAACTGGGGCGGGTACATCAATGTGGTGTCGTCAGCTATCATTGTTTTTAACCGTGTATGCTGACACATGAGGCCTGTTGTCTCGAAAAGAGTTTTATTGCGATAGCAATTATATGGACACTCAAAAGCAGATTTCTGCCGTCGGCGTCGCCGTCGGCGTCGCCGTCGCCGTGAGGTTCCGTATGACGTCATTTGGAGAAGAAATCGTCGCCGCGCGCCGAACGCTGTATGTGCGAGTGAAAGGGCGCGAGGGGCGCGTCTTTCACGGGGAGTGAACGCACGGCGGAGAACAAACGCGCGTTCTGCGCCGTGCTCGCTTAAGGGCTGCAGAAGTAGGCGTCTCTGTTCTCCTTCACAATCACCATGTATGTAGAGCAAACGCGCCTTCTTCCAACGAGCGAGAGGCCGTGGGGGAGGGGGAGGGAAGGGAGGCGACGTTTAGCTGCGGCACGCAGTGCCTATTTATATCAGAGGCTCCGGCAACAGTCACCAACGCCGCACGCATTTTGAGCGAACGCGGGCAAAACGCCGATGGCGTCGACAACAGTTCTGCGTGTTGTTCCTACCAAAGCCGCTCACCTTACTTCGTATGACATTGCTGTGTTGCTATCGCATTCATTGCTTCGCCCATAGGGCGAAACTGTGACATTTTTTAACACGAAAGTGTTTTATGCCGGGGTCCACCAAGACTTCACTGACGTATTTCCGTCACGGAAATACGTCAGCTTACAATGTACACGAACATAATACAAAGAAAGAAACCAGAAGAAAAAGTTCCACAAACATGCAAAATCTGGGACTCGAACCCACGACCTCTTGGTCCGCGACGATAGATGGCCGAGCGTTTAACCCATTGCGCCACAAACGCATTTGCGGAGAGCTGCACAGACGCGCCTTATATATCTAACACTCCTCCGTGTACCCGCGCTCTTGCTCGGGGCGGTGCCGCCGCCTACGAGCAGAAAAGAGAAGTACTGCATTATGACACTAACGCGCACCGACAGTGAACGCTTCGGTGGTCTCAGCGCTACGACGCCTCGATGCCAGCATTCGAAGGGACGCTGGCATCAAGAAGCACTACCAACGCCAGGTGGCGTTCACCGTACTCAGCACAGCGGAGCGTGGCCTCCGCAATTAGCTCTGAAAATGTTTCTGAAGTTGATCGCGGAGGCTGCAATTACGACGCGCTGTACGCGCTGATTTGACTCGGTGACGATTCAGTTACGTGCTTTGTCTTGCGCGTTGTATTAGTGTGTCAGTTACGTGCTTCGTCTTTCGCGTTGTGCTAGCGTGTGCAGCGTAGTGCAGCTTCCATATGCACGACGGTTGCTCATGGTCATCGACGTTGGTAGTCGTGATGGAGGAGACGTGCCACCAGGCGTCAGCGTGGGTGCATCAACGCCTAAGGGCGCTTTAGCCACAAAACACCAATAGACATTATATATCAATGTGCAATAAACATTACACTACTTCTGTGAAGACACGTTTCACTTTCGTGTTCTATACAGATTCCTATATAAGAGGGATCAACCACATTTTTTTCTTGTATGCGTAATTTAGGCGCTGTTGGTGCCTTTAAGAACTCTCATCCACTCATTCTCATCTAGAAATAAATGTACTAAACGTACAAGGACAAGACGACCTAATGCAAAAAGCGAGAGAGAACGACAAAACACCGTGGTATTTAGAATGTCACATATTAATTAGCCAGTCGGAAATAGCCATTTATTTGGCTCTACAAATATTGAGTATTTAAATGATACATTGCCTAACATTTTCATCAGTGTACGCCTAAGATTAGATCAGCGCGCAGCTTGTCAAAAAATTTTTGCTATTGGAAGAAACAAAGTTGTTCTAAAGAATGCATAGGAGACCTCACCCTATGAATAAAATGATCGGAAGAATTTTATGGCGCTATAAACATTGCAAAGCATGTTTGTTATCATTACCGCAATTTTGCATTGACCTTTTAGAAATAGGGACGCGGAAATGTTCTGTAACTTCATAAATTGGAATAGTGTTTTTTTTTTTTTTTTCTTTTTTTAACATTTAATGCTTTTGTTTCCTCAGCAATGCATCCAGGCATACATATGCGGGCCTGCAATCACCATGGGAACAAAGATCCGTCACCGATTTCTCATTTTCTTTTTTAGGCACAGCTTATTATCAAAAATAAACAAGCGCTTTATAGTACTAGCCTTCGATGGAAAGCATTTATTATTGCGATAGCAATTATATGGACACTCAAAAGCAGATTTCTGCCGTCGGCGTCGCCGTCGCCGTTGCCGTCGCCGTCGCCGTCGCCGTCGCCGTGAGGTTCCGTATGACGTCAATCGAGATGAAATCGTCGCCGCGCGCCGCGGTAAGTGGTTCTTGAGGGAAAGGGAAAGGTTGGCGCTATCTTCTGCAGCCCTTGAGGGAGCACGGCTCAGCGCCAAGCCGAACGCTGTATGTGCGAGTGAAAGGGCGCGAGGGACGCGCTCTTTCACGGCGAGTGAACGCACGGCGGAGAACAAACGCGCGTTCTGCGCCGTGCTTCCTTAAGGGCTGCAGAAGTAGGCGTCTCTTTCCTCCTTTACAATCATCATATATGTAGAGCAAACGCGCCTTCTTTCGACGCGCGAGAGGCCGTGGGGGAGGGGGGAGGGGGGGAGGGGGGGAGGGGGAGGGAAGGGAGACGACGTTTAGCTGCGGCACCAAATGCATATTTATATCAGAGGCTCCGGCAACAGTCACCAACGCCGCAGGCATTTTGAGCGAACGCGGGAAAAACGCCGACGGCGTCGACAACAGTTCTGCGCGTTGCCGGTGCTGCTGCATGTCCAAATTTATACAGCTGATGAAGCTAATATCATTACTCCGTATAGCTCTCTACAAATTTGCTATCGCAATTGATGCTTCGCCTTTCAGGTGAAACTGCGACAACTTTTTTTTGTTCATAAACAAATGACAATGAGTGCGTCGAGCACATTCAATTTACGAAGGTCACGTTACTTGTTATTTTGCCTCAAGGCATCAGATATACCTGTATGAGACTGTTAGTTTTAAAATGCAAATAACGTAAAGTATTGCGTCCCTGACAGGTGTCATAGGTTATTCATATCACAGTTGGTTTTCTTTTCGCCCGGCACTTCCGTGTTGCTTCCAACAGACATAATTTCCGCTTATCAAAACTCTGCGTCCCCTCAATAAAGAAGGCAAAGGTTTTTAGTGAACTTCGGAGGATCACAAAAGTGGAAAAAAACGTTTCCGACGTGTTTTATTAACATGGCAGCAGAAATAAGACTTAACAGTTGAACCACTCACATAGTAGTAGTAGTAGTAGTAGTAGTAGTAGTAGTAGTAGTAGTAGTAGTAGAAGTAGTAGTAGTAGTAACAACTTTATTTATCCTTTTTACAAGGAAAGCGGCAGCGAGGTAGAGGGCGGAAGGGGTCTACTCGAGGTAGTCCTCCGCTACCCTCTCAGCCCACCCCAGGATGGCCTCCTGAACGTCGGGCCTGGAGCTGCGCAAGGCAGCCCCCCACTGCTCCTCACTAGTAATTAAATTATTAAGAGTAATGAGTGTTGAGGGCATCCCCACATTACGTGGTCGAGATTGGCCTTGGCCACTGAGCAGAAGCGGCAGGCCGGGGAAGAGTAGAGGGAAGGGTAGAGGGAAGGGTGAATGACGTGTAGAAAGTGACGGGAGGGAAATGTGCGAGTCTGTAGCTGCCGCCACAGGATCTCGCGTTTACGTGGAGAATTACGTGCCAAGGGAGGAAATGTCAGACGATCGAGTGTATAATGTGCACAGATGCCGTGGAATGTGAGAAGGCGATCTCGCGCGGAAAACGGCCTCTCGAAAGCAACGATTTGCGACTCGCCTAATGCCCGCGCCCAGTCCGTTAATCCTCGGGCGCTGGCGTCAGCCACCTCGTTGCCGGCGAGACCCGCGTGTGCTGGGGTCCAGATCAGGCCTACGTCTTGTGTGGGAGGGCGAGAAAGGGTTAGGGAAAGGGTTTGTCTTGACACCCCGCCCGCTCCGAAATTGCTGATGGCTGTTTTTGAATCGCTGACAATCACGGAGGAATTTGGAATAGCGAAAGCCAGGGCTATGGCCGCCTCGTCCGCCTCCTCCGGAGAAGAAGCATAGACAGAGGCGGCCGTAGCTAACTGGCCGTGCGAATTTATTACTGAGAGGGCATATTTGGGGCCAGTGCTATATTCGGCGGCGTCTACATAGAGCACGTCGGTTGAATTGGAGAATTTTCTGTGTAGGGCCTTGGCCCTCTGCCTCCTGCGTGGGATGTGATGTATAGAGTGCATGTTTTTAGGGAGTGGTGGAATGTGTGAATTCGCGTGTATGTGGTGTGGAATGGTGTGTTTGGGCTGAGTGAGAGATGGTGGAGAAATGCCTAAGGAGTTGAGAATGTGTCGTCCGGTTTTCGATTTGGAAAGGCGGGTTTGTTGGGAGGTGAGATGGGCTTCCACGAGCTCGTCGAGTGTGTTGAAGGTACCGGTCTGCATGAGCCGTTCTGTGGACGTGCGTATTGGGAGGCCTAGGGCGAATTTATAGATTTTGCGAAGGAGGGTGTTGACCTTGTCAGTCTCCTTTCTGAGAAGGTGTAAGTATGGGAGTGTGTAAGTTACCTTTGTGATGACAAAGGCGTGTATTAGTCGGAGAAGATCATTTTCCCGCAGACCACCGTGTCGGTTGGACACGCGGCCAAACAGTCTGAGAGTGTTGTCGACGGTGGATTGGAGTGTCTGGAGGGTATGCGTGTTGTGTCGATTGCTCTGAATATGCAGACGGAGACATAGCTTTGCTTAAAAAGGCACATATAAAAATATTTATTATTTAACAGCTATGTCTGTTTGCTTCTGACCGCTTCAAGACAATAATGTGCGATAATAACCGTACCATACCCTCCTGGGACCCAAACACAATCGTTCTTCAATGTGGTTTCCATTGTTTACTATTATGTGGCGAACTTGAAAAACAATTTTTAGAATTTATAGAAGCCACGATTAAATGCCAAAAGCTGTGTCTCCATGTTTACTAAGGTAAAAACTGCATTTCAATGCTAATACGCAGAGATGAAGATGGAACTACGTGTAGTACATTGGGAGGTTGCTGCCGCATCCGGTATTTTCACACAGTCTCAATGAGTTTGAAACATACCTCAAGGTTGCTTCCGGCCGTCTAGGACGACACGGAGGTCTAGATCAGTTTAGTGTCAAATTTCTCGAAAGCGGATGACAAGAATATGAGTTAACCACATTTTTACAGTCACACATGCAGCTGTCTTCGTACTCAGAATTAATATTTTGCGTAATCACTTACGAGTGAATTTCAGAAAAAAAAAAGTTGAGGGCAATGTGCACTGTATTGTGCAAGGGGTCTTAGGAGGATATGACGCTTTCATAACTGCCGTATCAGGCCAGCAACATAATATCTTATTCAAGGGTTAACCGAGGGTTTCATTAAAATGTACAATAATGGGTAAGCTGGGAACTGCATTACCAAGTCATTGTTGGAATAACGTTTAATATTACATCGTGTGTGATTATCCGTGATTGATGAAAACCTCCATGGGTGTCGACAAGCAGCATGAATCATATGCAACCTGAAAAAGCATCTGTCAGTGCAGCCTGTAGCGGCTTAGGAATCGAGGTAAGCGTCTTAATCCTGGCCAAGAACACAAATTCTGCTGTCATCTGAAACAAGTGAAATATGAGCGATATGCTCGTACTGAAAAACAGTGGTTGTCGATGCTCTTTCTCGAAAGTCTCCATTGAGTGTACATGTGTTGTTTCAGTATAAGTACTGATATTATCTACACCACCTAGGCTTATACTGTTGCTTAGAACACTAACATTTATTTTCGTAACAAGATGACATGAGCTAGTATTACCCATTCTATACATGTGACCGGCGGAGACAGAGAAAGTTTAATGATATCAGGAGAGGTTAGCCTAGCGACAGGCTTCTCAGGGTAATATGAGGGATGAAAAACAGCAAGTGAGATAAAAACAACAAAGCACGCACACGCTAACACAGCACGCACACAAATTGCACTAACACAAAAGTTATTTGGAGATTCTCGTTGAGGCTTGTATCACGCAAGAATACTATAGGTGATTTAGTGGAACTCGGTTGAAACTCAGGACATTCCCAAACGAGAACAGGGAACTATCATGTGTAGTAATACTCACAAACGATTTTGTATGCTTGAGCGATTCAGATGTATGGCCTAGCATGGCATGCACTGAGTGGCGTGAGTGTAGCGCGGTTAAAAAGCTAGTTTTTCACTAGTACAATCTAAGTACGCTCAGGTAAAACAACATGGCCTTGGTTTCTGCTGGAAAAATGTAGGTAACAAATTGCGTAAAGAAACAAAATGCATATTTCTCTTATTTTAAACATTTAAAATATCTGCTGTCCAGCAATCTTCCAGCCTGATCGAGGGCTCGTCATAATAATTAGGAATGTAAAGTACGGAAACCATCTCCCAGGCGATTTGACATTTTCGTGCAAAACCATGATTGACAGGCATTCTCAACGACACTGCTTGTGTCGCTGAGAATAAGATGCCTTGTTACTGATGCGCTGTGAATGACCATGTTAACGGTGAGTCGAATTATATGAAAACTCATGAATTATAAGACAGCGCACACAGTCTTTTTTTTTCCTTTTTATGGAATGAAGTCCTTCCTCAGCATCTTCCACGCATCATGACATAGCAACTTACGTTCAACTGAACGAAAAGGTACGGTGAAACCGAAAATAGTAGCACTCACCCACAAGACGCCAGTACATCCATGAACTTCCAACCAACGGCAGTGAGGGAACCCTCGGAACTTCGCTGAAAGGCTTAGGCTTGACACTTGTCGGTTTCACATCTTCCACGGAAGCGAACGACGGATTGCGAGTACGGCCTCGCGAGTGCAGCCGCACAGCGCCCCGCACCTAACGATGGACTTAGGAGCTTCATTCCTAGTTTAGAGCGGCACCCTCTTAAAATTTTGACGGCTCACGGCGAGTCTCGAGCCTACGGCAGAGAGATCCTGCCGGCACCAAGTCATTCACACGACGGACTCGCTTCTGCTATCAGGCGGAAGATGTCCTCGCGTGGCCCGCACTTATCAGGGAGGTTACCTCCGGTCCATAGTCAGCCTTATCAGCTCGAGGGCTTCGTCTCCTATTCACTGCTCTTGTTTGCGATGCCGATACCGCTTGCAAGGTTGTCGTCAATGGCTCATAGCTGTTGTAATGCTCGGAAGTGATGGGAGCATAGCATGATGCTATAGCCACTTACAGGAACGAGAAACATACTGAGAAAAGTGCGAGCGGCGTAGGCAGATTGAAACGTAGAGCACGTGATGCCCGGCTCTTACTAATTCCGTAAAGGCTGCAGCTGTTGCTTTTTTTTTTTTTTCCTGTCAGGAGCCCACCTGTACGTTTCTGTTCTGCAGTCATTTCACAGTGGGGCGTTCCAAAGTTTCCCAACAAACTCGACAAGCTTAAACGTTCCTCTCTTGCAAGTGATCTGTCCTTATGAAATGTAATTCTGAACCGGAAAATTACTGCATTTTTGTATGCGCTCTAGCCTGCTCACATTTTTGTCTACTTTTTTATAGAGCATCAGCATTCCGGAAGGCCATACGGACTTGAAACTGGCAGAGAAGCAGCGCGTTTTCCTACTACCGCGAATATCTCATCGCAGATGCAAGTAAACGCGGATATATTCTATTCATTCTGCTCTGTTCTATTGCTTTCTTATTATCCTCCACTCACAGCCTGCCAATCCAAGTGATAACGTAAGCGGAGCACCGCTCCTGCCTTTAATCAGGCCCAAAAACGAAAATGACTTCACGGGATTTTATGCATTTCCGGCGCTTTAAAGAAATACGATAAATTAATATAGGAGGAAAGACGAAAGGACAGGTAGGACGATGGTACCTTTCGTCTTTCGCCGTCTCTTAATTTTTTCCTACTTCTTAAAAGCGAGGGAAATGCGTGAAATGTCGATATTAAAGCTAGCCCAGTGGTCCGCTTTATGAGACTTGACGGGAATCTTTAACATACGCAAGTCAAGTGTGATTTAGTTTAGAAAGTAGATTTCTGTCACCTAGCTTGCAAATATCACACTCATCACTGGTCCCTCCTGTCACCTAAGTTTAGGTACAGACAATTGCGAAGTTTGAGCTTTTAAAGTCTGTTTGTATAACTTTGAAAATTTTGAGGTTAAAAAATAGCTCATGGAGAAATTAAGTGCTTATAATGCTTGAACTAGAATTTCGAAGACCGGAGCATAGTTTTGAATTTATTGACGTGGTTTTGTGGCGCATTCTGTTCGTCGTGTTGGCAAATCAGTTTTCTTCATGTGCGTTTTTCTTCAACTGCGACGCTTTCTTCCTGAAAAAAAAAAAAAAAAAACAGTGTTTGGTTCCCTTTGGAGCTTCGCGCTATACAGTGGTGTGGGTGCAAATTTCCCCTCGTATGGTTGTCTTACTGTTTTCTTTTCGCTTGTTGTTTCATGTTTCTTTTAATGTCTGGCAACAAAGTCTTGATAGTGTCCCCTTTTGTCACCGTTACTTCGGCCCTCGTGCACTACGTTCACTTGACAACGCAAGTCAAAACATCTGTTTGCATTTTTTTTCTTGCGCTTGTATTTTTCCCAATAATAAAAGGATAAGTTGCGCACTAAGGAACTTATACTTGAAGCACTCAACAGATTAAACAACGCTTTGTTAAGTCACTAGTGCTTTTCAAAGCATCCTAAATTCTTGCCGCTTTTGAAATATAGTGTAAAAGAGTACCTTAATATCCCTTTAGTTATTCCTGACGCCCAGCGCGGCCGAATTGAAATACTGTAAATCAAGTAAAAAAAATAAGCTTTCTTAAAAGTGCACATTTTTGACGCACCTTTTTAAAAAATTGGCATTTTATTTTATTTTATTGATTTGTTGGGGTGTTTTTTTTTTTGCGTTCTTTTTTTTTCAGCGAGGGGGGCGGGTAGGACGGGGTGCTGATTGAATATTTGAAAGCACTTATCACCCACAAACAAATGCTGAAGATTACGTAAACATAAAACTCGCCACTGAAACTCGGCTGCAACGAAAGAAGCCGGTGCTTTCCAACATGAGCTAACGCGAAATCTGACATCATCTTAGACGGCGTTGTGATTTGCGAAAGCCTTAAGAACGACAACAAAACTATAGTATAAGGCGGTGCAAAACTCGGCAAGTGCGCGCCCACTTCTGCTTCTCGAAAACAAAAGTGATTGTTGTTGTTGTTCCTTTACCGAAGAAAGAATTCGAAAGCTCCTTCCAGGCGGGCTTTATCTTCCAGGCGGCAGACGACTGATATGATTACTGTTGCTAAGAGTTGGAGGGGGTTGGAGGCTGACATTTCAGAGGCTTCAAGTGTTCCTAAACATGCTGACTTTCCGAAAGCATTTGTTTTTTCCTATTTCAGACACACGTTAAGCAAAATCAGAGACTACTTTTGTTTTATTAACTAATTTCTTTTAATTGCTTATCTGTTTGTTTGCAGGCTTTTTTGTTTGTTTGTTTGTTTGTTTGTTTGTTTGTTTGTTTGTTTGTTTGTTTGTTTGTCGTTTGTTTGCTTGCTTGTTTGTTTGCTTGTTGTTTGTGTTAGTTTGTTTGTTTGTTTGTTTGTTTGTTTGTTTGTTTGTTTGTTTGTTTGTTTGTTTGTTTGTTTGTTTGTTTGTTTGTTTGTTTGTTTGTTTGTTTGTTTGTTTGTTTGTTTGTTGTGCGAACGCTTGTAGGTAACAGTGTGTATATTTCCGAGGTCCTCCATCCAAAACAACACGATGCCGCGCCACAATTTCCTGCCGCCGAAATCTATCCGTGACAGATATAAACAGAACAAAACTCGCCGTGAAAAATCTAGTCATCGGCCGAAGCGGCTAAGAGTGCAGTTGTATTGCCTCCTTCTTCATGCCTTACGCGTCTCTTATGTGCCGTCGCGAACAAGGGTAGCGTTGTGCCTTGTGAAGCGTTGCAACAGTTAACACAGTTAAACAATACTACATACAATGCTGAGATTAGGAGAGAAAAAAATGGAGCTGGGTAGGTCATGTAAAGCGCAGGGCAGAGAACCGGAAGACCATTAGAGTTACAGAATGGGTGTCATGGGAAGAGAAGCGCAATCGAGGACGGCAGAAAACTAGGTGGGGTGTTGAAATTAGGAAACTTGCAGGCGCAAGTTCGAATCAGCTAGCGCAAGACAGGGGTAATTGGACATCGCTTGGAGAGGCCTTCGTGCTGCAATGAACATCCAATTAGGCGGATCACGATTGTGATGATGATGATGGCATAAAATTCCCCAAATTGCCACAGACATTTTTATCAATCAATCAACTAATCAACCTCTCAATTTGCAGCGCGCTCGGCCGTAGTGCTATTTTTGAGGTAGCTCTATCCTCAAAGCCTGCCACAGCGCGAGCAGTTCTTTGTCTTCTTGGAGTTGCAGTCGGCGTCGGCTCGTTTGCAAAGTTGGTGTGCCACTAATATTTGTCTGTACTGAATCGCGATCATCTGTTATGTTGATTCATTACAACGGTCACGCGCGAGATGACACCCCAGAGACGTCTAAGGAGACATGTCGGCTTGATGTATAGTTTATGCCGCAGAGCATACTGTCGCAAAAAAAAAAGAAAATAAATTATTATGTTATGCAAATCCAACGCATAGGTTGGAATCTATGTGAAGCGAAGCTTTACCCAAGTGGGGAATTAAATGCAATGCAGCTAATGAGACGCGTACAAGTGTGTTTATTTTCATCCTATGCAACGCGTAATATCGTGCAATGTTTGTTGGTGAAACGGACAGGTCGAAAGTTTTGTTTTTACGTATACTCACGACGCCATTCACAAGCTATGCTGGAATGCAATCTCCAAATGAGGTGGACGCGGACTGTGAGCCATCGACGCAGCGATGTCTCGAGTAGGAAGTCGTTGTACCGTGCTCGTTAAGGTGAAGAACGTTTGGCTTTATCTGATGTTTACATGAATGTATTTATTTTATTTATTTTTACATATCTGGTCAGTTAGTAAATTAAGTTAGTTAGGTATTTAGTTAGTTATTTACTTAATTAATTAGTAATTAGTTAGATAGATAGTTAGTTAGTTAGTTAGTTTAGTTAGTTAGTTAGTTAGTTAGTTAGTTAGTTAGTTAGTTAGTAGTTAGTTAGTTAGTTAGTTAGTTAGTTAGTTAGTTAGTTAGTTAGTTAGTTAGTTAGTTAGTTAGTTAGTTAGTTAGTTACTTAGTTAGTTACAACAACGGTAAACGTTGTTGTACTTGAGCGTGTGCGTCACTTTGCGCGCTGAATTCTTTCTCCGTGTAACTTCCGCCTGCGAACGCGGCAAAATATTTGCCACCGCAATTCTGGCTCATTAAACACCCGTATTTTTGTTGTGTTGCGACAAATAACTCTGTCGTTTTACCGTACTTCAAACACTCGACGTGAACGTTGTGCTAGCCTAGTGTCATTATTAATTGCATTATTGCAATTGTCATCGCATAGTTTAAGCGGTCGTTCGTTTCTTATCAAATATATGCTTGGTAACGAAACTTCAACGTATTTTGAGAAGGCTGCGGGAAACACTTACATATACGAATGCGGGGTACGTTCCGTGGCATTGGTGGAATGGCATTGTAACGCACGAACGCCACCGCAGTAAATACGTCTTTGAATGTAAGCGCTGTCACTGTAGCGCAGGTGCGTATCTGTATTTCAGTGCTAGTGTTAGCGACGGCACCCTTAGCACGTAGAATAACGAATGCCCGTCCGGCTACCAACGTGACACGCTACCTTTACCGGGGGCATGGCACTTTCACTATTCGGCTTCGCCAGGTGCACCGCCGCGTGAGCGGCGTTAAAGTGTACCCTTTAGTGGCGTACCAATGTATTTTAGGAATATTTCAGGAAGAGGCCAGCATTTGCGAAAGACGGAATAGTAAAACGTTGCACTGCTGAAGTTCTAGGCTTAGGTCTGTCTGCACATGAAGGAGTCAATCAGAAAAATGCGGCTTTTTGGGCTGAAGGCTGTCTACATCTGCTCGCGGGCAACATTCCAGTGACTGCGTTGTCAGTTTCCTGTTGTTGTTTTTTTTTTTTTTTTTTTTTTTTGCGCTGCAGTATTGAGTTTCTCTGAGGATAAGGTGCTCCGGAAGCGTTCACAAGTTCAAGGCCACGACTTCACTGAGTCACGAGGATCTTCTCGATGGTCTCTCCGAGCACTTATCGTGAACAGTCCTTCGCAACAGGACAAAAGAGAAAAAGACGCAGGAAATTCTGGTCCACATCTCCAGCCGCGAATCAAAATTGACTGTTTTTGCCGAATTCGGGTGTTTTACCGACTAAGCATTAAGCATATGAGCCCATAATCGCCAGTAGGTCTCAGGGATACAAAGGGGGAAGCGCAGCGCCAAGGGCCATCAGAGCCCCAATGATTATGATGACGACGACGCTGATTATGATTATGATGATGATGACGACGACGACAGGAAGAAAAGCTTGTCCTGCAAATTATAGTTCGGCACACCAATTCTGCGTGTTGTGCCTGCAGTACAGACATGCGTAGACATTCACCATTTAAACGGTAGGTCGCACGAAATGTTCCTTTTGTTGATAGTCGAATCTCTTCATGCAGCGCCAGGAAAGAGTGCCCTAAGTGCAAGACGCCGTTGGTCCCAGTAATTAGAATGTAATCAACCTCCCTGTCTTTCCTCTTTCTCTGGCTCTATCATGGCTTGGGAAGCGAACCATACTACGCGCCCTGCGCTACTTTGCAGGTACTGTCTCGCATGTGAGCCCTTTTTATTACTTTATTTAGACGTAGAAGCATGGGCCATGCTTGAGATGTATGCTGACAAAGCCCGCCGTATTTGAATGCACCGCTTATCATTGTGGCCCCGTACAAAAAGCTGCCGATGCCAAACACGGTTCCCGGCGTCACACACTCCCGACGAAGTGGCAAAAACTCCACCGCTTTCTCGTGTGGGGACTATTCAGTTTGGGTCACTATTTGGGTTACGATTTCAAGAAAATGTGTAGTCCCTAAATAACATACCCTTCATATCACTTCTAGATGCGCTGTGTGATCCCTCACTAGTAGAAATAACACCTTCGTGCTCGTGTCCCTGTTTAGATAGGAATCGACACTGGGTTAACATACAGAACACTGCCCACATTAACGTTTTCCTGCAGTGTCCGCATCATTCGTGCAAGACGCCATGGCAACTGTTGGCACCAACGGCGTCTTCATTCCTCTGCTTGTCATCAGCGCTGCTCTGTTACGTTCCTTCGTTCGATTCTTCGTTGTTTATATATATATTCTTTCCCTTTTCAAAGAACGACCATTAGCGGAGTAAGGCGTACTGCAAGTGTTTCGGCCAAACTTGTGCGCGCGCCGCAACAATTATCCTCGGCACAATATTAGGTATTCTCTTCGTATTAGAACCTTCCGCTGAGAGCAACCAAAACACAAGGATGCGCCGAACACGGTGCCGAGAGGTGTTCACGTATAGCCGGAGAAGTTTGCGCCGCGTTGTAGTCCTATAGGACGGCACAGCGCTGCTCCTACAAACGGAGTCAGCACAAACCCAAGCGCCAAAACGAACACGAGGAAAGAAAAAAAAAACGAAAGCGCAATCATGATAGTAAATGTATATTTCCAGCTTTGGCATACTCCGTCAGGAGGCACATTTGGGGCCTGTCATTACGATGCCAGCGTGCCCCATCATCGCTGCCTTGCAGCTGCTCGCGCCGGTCATCATCATTTAACGTCATCAGTTCGGTCGTTATGGCAGTCTCGCTCTGTACCCCCCTCCCCTCTTCAGCTCTGCAGCCATAAGAGAGATCGCGCCGACATCTGTCGTCACGGAGGGCGCCCGGAGAGCTCCGCGATTTCCCCAAACTATCCCCGGCGTCCCCTCTTCCTCGTCCACATACGCGAGGCGGCCTCGCCCCCACCTCCCTCTTCGCCATCTAGGCGCCGCCACCGCGTATAATCGTCGCCGTCGTTATCATTAACTTTAACAAACGGCCGCGTATGCGTCATGGCTCTACTTCGAGCATCATGTCCAACGGCGTTAAGCGCACTAGCAGTTCGCCTAAAAGCTTTAAAGTTTACTAACGCCGCAAAGTTATGCCTTTTCAACTTTCGCGCGGGACATTGCTTCTGGTAGACATACCGCACTTTGAATAAAATGTGCGTGTCATCATATCAATGTGAACACAGGAGCAGAGTGATTGGTCAGCGAGGGGCACCGCGCGATTCGTAACCCGATTTAATAAACCTCGTAATCCTCTTTGTTTTTCGTCATCATTATAAGGCTTCCTAATAACGGACAGCGTTATTTCATTGAAAACAGCTAACATTACGCTCAAACATTTCAGTAATATGCAGCGAAACTATTCTTGCTTCTGTTAGAGCTTAAGACTTTGCGACTGTGCTTTCTTGCTGGCAACAACGGGCAATGCATCAATAACGCGCTATTTACAGTACAGAGCTACGTTTGCCATTTGAAAGCAAAATACATCTCCTGTCTTACAGCTCTTAGGCCTTACACCCCAAAGGTGTCACGCTGTGTGTCTCGGCCACAGTTTTCGGAGATGTAAGTAGTTTATCTTTCTTTGTATGCACGGAAAGGGCGCCCACTTAAACATGTGACAGCGTTTTGTAATCCTGCAATTACGACGCATAATTTCAACGGGTCTGGGTCGCTATGATATCCGGCCTATATATTTTATATATATACACGTGTTCTTTTTTAGAAAAAAAAAACGGTAGCTTGCACTCGACCGCGCAAGGCTTGAGACACAGCGAAGCTGGCCGATTTGATGGCGTTCCCTTTCCTTTCCCCGGCCGCGTATTCTGGATCAGGTCGTCGCTGCCGTTGCCGCTATCGTACAGCGGCAAGCCTCGCTTCTCGAATCGCCGCTTCTCATTCGGGAGTACTACGTGCTGTCTTTGTACGTACAGTCAACCACAAAAGTTTGCGGACCACGCGAGCGCGTGCCAGACTGCCTATCCGCGCCACCTAGCGGTACGCCACCTAGCGGCGACAGGGGCGCTCTCCCGGATATGAGCCCTCTTGGTACTCGCCTGCCTGTTAATTTTTTATTCCCGTGCATGACATTGTTAGTTCGTTGTGTTGACGCAGAGCGCTGTCTGCGATAAGACCGCCACATATCTGGCTTGATAGCAGTATCGGAGCAATCACTGCAACCTTTGTCGACTGGTGTGCCAGTGGGTAGATAAGTTTCACGAAGCGCTGCGACGATTTTTTTACGCGACGTTTACTGGCGCACTTTGGTTGGCAGCATCTTGGTCCAATGAGTGTTGCTGCTTCTGCGTCTTGAGAGAAAGGGTAGGGAGGTGTTTCACTGTCATCAAAAATAAAGAAAAAGCGGATGCATAGAAAATTTTCTTTCACACATAGGCGCATCTTCGCATCAGTCGCTGAAAACGTAGTAGACTTGCTTCAGGCCACGTGGTGATTGCCTATTTGGAAAGATGCCGCTGCGTGTTCCACTTGACGAAAGAAGGCACATTGTGCGTTTATTTATAGAGGGAATACCTCAGCGCGAAATCTGCCGCCGAACCAACAGGAGCCGGACTGCCGTGAATAGGATTATTCAAGCTTTCCGCGACGATGACAGATTCACAGATATGGAGCGCAGTGGGCGTCCAAGGGCCACGACTGAGGAAGAGGACCGCCTGATTACGGCCGCCATCGTGGCTGATCCTTTTCAAAGTGCAGAGGATATCCGAGAAGCGCTCTCGCTCACGGTATCGTCTGAGACTGTAAGAAGAAGGCTGAGTGAGCTTGGCCTGCAGTCTTTCGTAGCAGCACAGAAGCCCTGCCTCTCAGACAGCCAGCTACAAGAACGACTCATGTTCGCTACAGCAATGAAAGATTGGACAACAGAGAAATGGGGCGATGTCATCTTTAGCGACGAGTCAACTTTTTCCACGCGCTGGGACCAACGGAAGCGGGTTTGGCGTCCACTAAACTGCAGGTGTGTTTACAGTGTATTGGCAGTTAATTCACGAAGCTAATTCTGCATCACAACATGTTTCACGTAAAATGAGCTTTTGGACATTACGAGATTTTTCTGTAGTGGTATTATGTTGAAAACATTAACGATTGTTTCATAGTACTACTTACTCTGAAGCTAATTAAAAGCTGCCAGTGGGTCTTTCAGTACTATCTAATGATGTTTGCACGTTTTCTATTGCAACTCTATAACAGCATTATAAAGTTCATACGCAAGAGGAATCACAACATTTTTAGACGCGCCGCTGGAACCCAATTGTATGCTATTTCTTGCAGATATCTGCCTAATTACACACAGAGTGTTCTATCCAGTGGACGGTGTTCCGTGAGCGTGTGGGGAGCAATCAGCAAAGATGGCCTTGGTCCCCTTGTGCGTCTGGAAGGGCCCTTCACTGCGTCACGGTACTGCGACGTCATCACTAGACACCTCGTTCCGTATGCGCTGGACGGTCCCTTCAGCGACGGCTGCTATTTTTTTCAACACGACCGCAGCCCGATCCATAAAGCACGTATCGTCCAGTCATTGCTAGAAGAACATGCTGTTTGCCAGCTTGAGTGGCCTCCATGTGGCGCCGACTTGAATCCCATAGAAAATGTCTGGGGCATGTTGAAGAAACGGCTGTCCACACGAGCCAACCGCGGCCGCACGGCCGATACGCTGTGGCAAGCGATCGCACAAGAATGGGAAAGCCTGCGCGGTCGACCGGAGATTACTGAATCTTTGTACGAGTCGATGCCCACACGCATCAATAAGGTGCTAGAAAACGGCGGACATTTCACTTCCTACTAGATCATTGAGAGACCTATGTTTCATGACACTTCTGTAAATGTCTTGTGAATAAATTCATCCCCTTCAGACACGAATTATGATGCACTGTCTGCAAATGCGTCAAATGCGCATGGCATCATTTCAAGACGCTCACTATTACATTCCAAGAAAGAAGACGAAGCAATGTGCTGTTTTGTGCGAGTTTCAGTAAAAAAATTAATTAGCGTATAACTCATTATCTAATTATTCTGAAATCCGTCAGCTTCAATGCTTGCATAAAAAGAATCAACTATTAGGCCCGAAACGCATGCACACTTGCTTTTTCGGTTGTATTCGTGTCGACCGGAGAAAAAAAATACTCTTGACGTTGGTCTTGGAACGCGGCACGTCGAACGATTGTCTAACATGGTAGTGTCTCCAGCAAAGTGATCATCTGCAGCAATACGCAGGACAATGAAGTTAACTGACCGCTAGTTGTCCCATCAGGAAGCGGACACGAATGTGCACACTGAGTTTTAGGTCATTTGAAGAAACACGTGGCGTGGGACGCGCCTCCGAAGTTCGAGTCCCCAAACGAGGACGCCGTGTCGCAAAGGGTTATAAAAAGAGTCATCGCACCCGATTATTTCTTATTTTTCTAAATGTAACCACTATAGCAGCGCGGTGGTTCGGGCTTTGCGCAGCAAAACCTGGGCGCAGGCGATCAAATCCCGGCCGCTACTGTCACTTAGCGATGGGGGAGGAACGGAAAAATTCTGCCTACTGACTAAGCATCTGTGTCCCATGGCTGCCTCACCGCTCACTCACGCACTCACGAAAAAAAAAAAAAAACAGCGTGGCTACGCGAAAATAGAACTGATAACAGCCGAAGAATACGCTGTCTGATTACTTGTACTGATATTCTGCTCTCAAAATATAAGCAAGTAGCCCTGGCTAACAAAGAGCGCGTCACGTTGAAAGAGATACGTAGAAAATATTTGCGCACAGTGCGAAAATAGACAGGCCATAGATTTAAGGAGGGATGCGTCTTCAACGTAGCGCTGCTGTCGATCGCTGGTGACGTAGCGGAAGTGTCGCGAAGAGGCTCTTGGCCACGCGCTCGCGTGGTCCGCAAACTTTTGTGGTTGACTGTACGTCCCATGGTTGCATCTGATCGTGCGCCGCCGGGCACCGGCTTGCATAGCCGTTGCTCGGTGTCGGCGCTTGCGCAGTACCCAGGTGGTATAGGTAGCGCCTGGTGTTACTGCGGCCTTTCTCGCGATTGCCATGCGCAAATGAGCCGTGATGCTGGCTTTCT
>NC_051159.1:61258539-61421459 GCF_013339745.2 Dermacentor silvarum | reverse complement strand
CGAATATCTAGATATTTTTGTGCAGCAACAAAATATTGCAGTCGACTCTGCCTCTGGGCACGTCTTCCGCTTTTGAAAAATGTAACGAGCTCTATCGAAACTCATCTCATTGATTCCCGTTAAGGATAGCTAGGATACCTGAAACAGTCTAATGAATGGTTTTGCAGCGAGTCTCACACTAATCCAATAGTGTTCCATTTCTTTAGCGCGACTGCAATGCATATATATTTCTAACTCTTTGTCAAGTTGATTCGAATCTGTGATGCCTAGCAACTCTTGAATTGTGCCTTTCGGCGCTATTCCCAACCATCTAAATGTGTTTCCCCTTGTCGATAGGTGGCGCCGCTGTCGAAATCATACCGCTACATCCATCAAACTTCGGGTCGTCCGTCACATGCCTGAGCACGATCACCTCTAGGAATTCGAGGTGTTAATAGCCTGGGAACAATGTGGACAAGAGTTCGTTAGTGTCGCGAAGACGAAAGAATTCCTGCAGAACCCATGTTAAGATGATTATCGAAGTTAATGCGATTAACATTCACAGAATCTAGCGAACAAGAACTGACACACCGTGTTAGCTAAGACACCTTTATTTAGAATCCGTAGCGTTTCTCCTGATGTTTCAAGTGATTCGGCTATATGTGGCCATACACTGTCTCCCTGATTGACCCGCTTTGTTATGACCATCGCTCGCCAATGTTACCTCACGATCGTAGAACAAGGACCACAGGGCGACGGTGCATGCAGTGACGACGATGGAATTACGAGGTAGGAATGATGTCGATAGAACGACGAAGGCATATAAGGACGACTGCATGACGACGATGAGATGATTCTGAACTGATGACGATAAATAATTGCTACGGAATACGATGCCATGACGCCGGTGTTCTAATCTCGATTGATTGACAATAATAGCGCAATACTAGCGGAATGAAATAGAAATTATGCTAATGGAACGTAAGGTGGTATGACGACCAAAGTATTTAGTAATTTTTAGCCAACCAGACACACTTCTGAATAAAATACCAGCCTTCTCCCTTTCTTTTCTCCTATTCTTTCCCAAGACGCTTTACAAACATATCCTCGGCCGTTGAGCTCAGTACGCCGGTGCTCTAGCTCATTAGGCCACGATCACACGTTTACAAACGTATCTTGCCAACAAGTATATTATTTAAGCTCGAACTTAGGGGGAACATTGACCTTGGGGCCTCCTATCGAAATACATGGGAAATCGGCAATAGTTTCTCAGAGCA
This sequence comes from Dermacentor silvarum, assembly GCF_013339745.2. NCBI lineage: Eukaryota > Metazoa > Arthropoda > Arachnida > Ixodida > Ixodidae > Dermacentor > Dermacentor silvarum. Next base: position 61,420,203 of record NC_051159.1, on the reverse strand, counting down.
ACCGATGCACCAAATCTGATGAGTTATGTTCAATTTAGAAAAAAGTGTTAAAGTGTAGTGATTGCAGAAAGGGATATTTTGTTATAGGCTGTCTACTTTTCTTACGCCAAATTTTAAAGAATTGCCAAATTCGAAAAAGAAAACTACGTATAGAGCTATGTACCTCAGCAGCTATAAATGATATCGGAATTCTGTAAACTGCACCTAATAATACATCCAAAGCGGATAGAAATCAAATATCATACACCATCGTGAAATATACCATTATGTTGTGAATGTTGCATTTGCAAAACCCTTCCAAACATTACAACAAATTCACGTAAGTTTTGAGATATAGCAAAAAAAATTGTTCGCTTTTGATGCTCCAACGGGTGCAGTTTATAGAAATGCCATATTTGTTTTTAATGGCTGAGTTGCGGATTTGGAAACTTTATGTTTCTATTTTTTTTCAAATTTACGAACATCCTGCGATTCTTTGAAAACATTACACTATATAAACGAAAATTCTATTTGCTGCAGTCTCTGCAATTTAACTTTCCCTCTTAATGCAACACATTTCATTCAAATCCGTTCAGCGGTTTTCTCATAAAAGCATTCCTGCATTTTACGTGTATTTTAGAATCCGGCATCGAAGATAGGGCCCGAGCTAAAGCTTCCTCTTAAACAATGGATCACTCCAGTTCTATAGGAAACCCATGAAACAGAACCATATAGAAAGAAATTCAACAAGAGGGGACACTCGGCAAAAACTGGCAACAGGAAACACGTCACCATACGTCACGCTATACTTTTGACACCGAACTTTAGCTGTCGCGAGCATCGAAAAAAAAAAGAAAGTGAACTTAAGTTAACAGGCACTCATTTATTTTTTTTAATTCTTTGCCGCGAAAACTAAAACGTTTTGCGTATAAATGAACTTAAGCTTTGCGACTTATTTTCCTTGCCTTAACTAGCCACAGGTCAATGACGCGCCAGATACATGCGTCATCCGCCAGACACTCCCCCGAAGCCAGCGAGGATGGCTGCGCGCGCGTTTGAGCGCTCGCGCGCGGCGACCCGTCTGTCTCATTCGTTTTTTTCTTTTTTAAATGTAACCTGGTTTATTGGGCTCTCGGCGTATTCTTGCGTTCCTTCTGCACTGGGACAAGACACCACTGCACTATTGGACTACGGCAAGGTGAGAAATCTTGTTTCACAGTCTACGACGCAATTAGGCTTACGGCACGGGACCGAGACTTAAGACGCAGTTAGCGAAAAACAGCTCGGCCATCCTGGCGCAGTTAATTTGAGTAAATGATTCGAGCTGAGACATGTTTCCGACGCTTCCTAGGGGACTATTGTAACTTATTTCGGTTTTTGTGCCACACTGGCCGCACAGGGCGCCGTGTCGCAGTTAGCGAGAACTCAGCCGTGGTGTGTAGTCTAGTGCATCTTGCTAGGAGAAGTTTGTGCCGCTTTCTCTGACGCCAGACATTACTGAAAAGTAATTTCGTTACTTTCTGAGGTACTTTTGAGGTACGCTGGCCGCACAGCGCGCTGTGACGCAGTTAGCGATAAGCAGCTCGGCTGTGGTGATAAAATTTGGCGTGTAATGAATCTTAGAGGGACAAGTCTGAGACGTTTTTTGTGGCTCCGCAACAACATATACCTTCTTTCGGTACTCACGCCTGTTGAAAACGCGATGGGTGATTGCCAAGAGTGATAACATGGGGTGTGGTGCTGGCGCCGGCAGAACGCGCGAACGATGAACATAGGCTCTATTCTGGACACGCATGGCGGCTGCACGGCCGCCATTATCCACCATCTTGGCTCTCTCATTGGCTGTCGAGAGGTCACATGTTTTGAAATTTGTGCCGGGAAACGGAAGTTTTGCAAAATGCAATTTTGCGTTTTCATCAGAATGACGAAACGTGACGTGGAGCTGCAAATTTTATCGACTAATACCTTTTTGTGGTCCTTGGCACCTATATTGCGACTTTAGCGCTTTAAAAAGAAAGTGGACGGTAGCGTGCAGAAGCCCGTGGAATGCATCTGCAATTTCGCGAATATGTGGTGGTGTTCCAAGATAGCCGGCATGTCAGTTGTTGATTGGCTGAAAGAATATCCCGTGTAGAGCGTCACAGGAGGGGCCGTTTCGTAAACGTCAATTTGACGTTGCGTGACGTTGCGCTGGGCCGCCATTTCACAGATTTTCCGCCATAATTTGTGGTGCGACGAGCTGCGCGAATTATGGTAATGAGCAGCCATATGCAGTGTCAGTCAAGAGGCATACGTATCGCCGCATTTTCCCTGTCATTTGGGGCCATGAAAATCTTTTGTTCACAACACGTGCTCATAGCATTTGCATCGCTCTCGGGTGGTGTTGGCATTTGTGTTTTGAACCATCATTTCTATTAAAACACGTTTATTTGAAATAATATTGGTTGAAACTAGCAAACTTCTTGCGACTCTTTGCACTTTTCGCTACTGCGTTTGTATTGTAATCAATATTAATGTCTTTTAGCGTCATCAAAGGCTATGACAACGGTGACTTTTTAATTTATAAAAATAATTGTACGCAAGGCGGCGTCTTGAAGTTTCATCTCGCGTTGCGAGTAAGCAGCGAAGTGAACAAAAGATGGCAGTGCCGGCGCTTGCGTCGCGCAAGCGGATAGCTGTGGCGCGCGCAACGCTATCGATGATATTCGGCCGCTACTCAGCCAGACGAGTCGGGCTGAGTCACTTGCGGTTCACGAGATAGCGATAACGCGGCCTAGAGCGTACGCTGATTATCACTGGCAGGTCGCGTATGTTGTCTCAAGCTAGAAAGCAAGCGCGTGGGCGCCAATATACGATGACTCATTCCGTTTCCCGAGGACACGCATCCTAGCTAATGAAGCAGACGACAGCCTGCGTGCACGCAGACGACGGAAGCGAGAAACGATTTTGATGGAATAATCGTACGCTTTGAGCTAGCTGCTTTATTTTTACTGGGAGGAAAACTGTTTTCCTTTATCGATAACGCTAGGTTCAATGCCTACATTACAGCTTCTTAGGCGAAACGTCAAATTTGCGTCACGTTACGAAAGCGAAACGGGGCTATCAGCGCCATTTTGTAAGCGTCGCGCCTACGTCACGCCTCGAAGAAAATGGCGGAATGTCCAGAATAGCGGCTCATACCAGAAACTTGTAATTCGAAAATTACGTCTTCTAAAGGACTGAAAAAAGGCATTGCATCCACGCATTTGTCTTGAGTGCCTGTTGCGTCCGTCTCTGTGTATGTCGCGTACCGTCGCGTCGCCCGAGGCCAAGTTTTGGAAACGCGAAGTCGCTCGTGTATTTGTGCTGCCTAAGTGCTGGAAATAATACCCGGACATTGGGGAACGCTTGGAAATCAGATGTTTTCATATTTTGTGGTATTGTTTGGGATGAGTCGGGTGTTTTCTACGCCATGTATGTAAAAGCGAATTGCTTTTGTTTGTAATGCCGCCCATTCACCGCTTTCGCACGTTTCGCCTAGCAGTATTCCTATGTCTAAATGCCAAAATGACTCATGCTTGTAACATGCTGTTACGTGCTTGCAAATGTAACATGCTTGTAATTTACTTTTCTTTCAGCTGGTACCGTCCGGTGGAGCTTCATACAGGAACTACTGCCTTACCTGCTGGTGTCACAACGTTGGATGACCGCACAAAAAGCGCTTAACGAGCTTTTATATAGAGCAAAATAAATATTTCCTCATTGCACAAAAGGTCTTGCGTCTACTTTGTGAAATTGCACGTGGCACAGATTCGATGGGACTTTACGAGATCGTTCGCAATCATTTTTACTAAATAATAAACCGATTCTGCACGAAGAGCAAAAAAAAAAGGAAAAGGGGGGGCGCAGCCGGCGTGCTAGCTTGCGTTCAAAATACGCGCGCCCAAAACCGAAACCGGAAGTGATGTAAGTGATCGACACTGACCGCTTGGCACGCTGCAGTCAATTCGGCCGCTGGGCCCTATGGGAGTGTCCCCTCTTGTTGAATTCCTTTCTCTATGACAGAACCCTGACGTATATGCAAGACCGTGGCCACAGCTGTGCACAAATAAAAAGTCTGCTTAAGGAAAAATATATTCAACGGAAGCTTCGCGGGAGCCTTTATCTCGGCCAGACATCTCTCCAGCAGAATGCGGACGAGCTTTCTGGCCAGGTGTCTAGCAAAACCGTCGATTCATTGTCAGTAGAGCAAGTAGGCAAGTAGCTGGGCGTCTTCGAGATAACGCTGATACATAAGCGCGCTCGTTTCCAAGCACCGACGTGAAGAGACAGCTTCAGGGAGTGTTTCTTTTTATTGCGCTTTCTTTAGTTGTGCGTCATAGCATACGTCATAGCGGGAATTTCGAATTCCATAAGGTCGATACGCCACGTGGTGGCGAAAAAAAGGAAACTACGAAATGTCCCCAATTTCTGGTATTGCTACTTTTAAAGGCTACTAGGATATTTCGCGTTTTCTGAGATCCCGTGGACCGCAACATTTTTTGGTCGGTAAACACGTGTTACGTACTCCGAGGTGAAAGACCCAGACATTCCCTCTCCTCTCGCTCCTAACTCCTCTCCAACTGGTTTTTTAACGCTAAAGCGTTAAGGGCCCCCTGTAGCAGAAAATCCGGCTTCGGCGTCGGCGTTAAGCGTCGGCGTCTGGCGGAAATAATCATGCCGAACCCCATCATCCCGAACCACCCCGACCCCACACTTTCACTAACAGAAATTCAATTTCTGTTCAATAACGCCTTGCGTGGCGCAAGGCATTAGTGAAAATAAAATGAATTTCTCAAAGTAAAATCCGTTAGAAAAATTGTAAAGTACAACTTAACCACAACCTACAGGTGTGATAGCATCGGATTGCAATTTGAATATACGAAAAAAAAGCCTGCTAAGCAGGCAGAGATCTTTGAATGCTATCGCGTTCCACTCTTAAAGGCGAAGCTTAAGCGTCCTCGAATTCTGATGGCGTTTCGTTGTAATTTGGTTCTAGGTAACATTGAGGGGAATTTTGAAAACCGAGCCTTTCTAAATTTTGCACACGCGTGCGCCTAACGGCAACAGCAAGCAATTATTAAATAATAATAATAAAAAAGGTCCTGGGGCTTTCACCTTTTCATATAAGACGGCTTAAATTGCTCCTGTAAAAATGTCTTCCCCAGCAGTGCATTTGTGTTTAAAAGTGAAGCCGACTTTTAGGGGAAGTGTAAGCTTGGTCTTTGTAAGCTGGCGTTCACACGTTGTGTTGCAATGACCCCTACTCATAGAAAAAATGTGATGCGAACGGAGCCCGATAACGCTCTCGCGTTTCACTCTTACAGGCGAAGTTTAAGCGTCCTCCATTTTTTTTTCGTGCATGTGCACGGTTCCTGCGAAGGGCCCTCCTGGGCACGGACGGACGTTTCGCCTAGGCATATACAGCTTGGCTGTAAGAACTTTCACCGACGGTTACGATACTCCCTAATGCAAAATTTGAGCGCAGCTATATGTATGTTTTGATTTCGCGATATATTGGCTGGCGCGGACAATCTGTCTCGTGCGGAACGTTGCAAATGGAGCGAAGTATGTCGCGACTGCCTCGCTAATCAGGAGATCGCGAGGCAGCGCGTGGATGACGCGTGGGCACGATATGCAGCAGCCACCGCCGACAGACTTCCGATCATGCAGCGCTTTTGTTTCCATACTGACGACGCGCGCTACTCTGGCGCCATCTCGTAGCCATCTAGCTGCAAAGCCCGTCTTGCGCGGCCCCGAAGCATTTCTGCTGACGCTTTCCCCATACCCTCCTCCTCTGCTTTCTTCCTGGCGCTCGCTTCGCTATCACCATCTTTCACCTCCCGCTGCGCTCCGCGTTCGCTTTCATCCTTCGGTGTGCTCGTTCGCTCAGTTACGAGGGACAACGTCGACGCTCGCCGCAGGTACCCAAGAGCGGCGCTCTAAAACGAGTGCTTCTGCTGCCAGATAGTGAGAGTCTCAAATGGCAGCAACACAGCTCTCTCGTGCATACTTTGTTGTGTTCACAAGTTGTACACTAACCACTGAAGTTACTTATTTCGATGAAAGCTTCTGGGCTATTATAAGGCCAAAAGCAGTTTTTTTCTTTAACCACATCTTTCCTGAAATGCAAACAATGAGAATCCTAAAGTAAATTCAACATGCTACAAAGACATGCATTTGCCAAGGTGCCAAGTCTCGCCGTGTTGTTAGCTGTTCAGTGTGTAGAGCCACATTTCATCCTAAGTGTGTGAAACTAAAACGCACTCCAGAATTGTGGGTTTGCACGAAACGCCAAACTGACAGCCAGTCTTCTGATGAGTGAATGGAAGCACTCTAATTCTCAGCTTTTCTGGTGCTATGTTTGCCTGACGTGTACAATGAATGCAGTAAAATCTCTGCAATGTAATGAAAGTCGTGTTTAAAATGCAAAATAGTTAAATGTGGTACCCTGCCATGTTGACAACTGTTATTTCAAAGTGAGACAATACCAATGCATATATAACCAAGGAAATAGTGGAATGAAATATCATTTGCCTGGTATGTGGGTACATGTTGATTCCAATGACTGGCATAATCATGTCACTGTGCAGTGCTTCTGCACGCCAAAAATGGTCCATCACACAAAGCCAGCTGCTCAGGCTGCGTAAACAGTGCGAAACGAAGACAGGGCAAGAAAGAGCACACTGCAACACAGATGCTGTATTGCTGTATGCCCATTCTTTCCCTGTACTGGTTTCACACTGTTCATGTCATCTCTACAACCAACTTGCTCAACAAGCTTCAGTCTAGGCGTCTCTCTACAATAGGAGTTTGTAGACTGAGAAGACATGGTGCACAGGAATGGCGTAAAATGTAAAAAAAACAAGGAATGACATTGTTGAATTTACACCTTTCTTTTAATCATGTAAAAAATGCGGAAGCACGCCTTCAACTGAAGCTTTCTGTCTGCCATAATGATTCTTCAGTGCAATAAACACATGTGATAAACGAGTGAAGGAAAAGGGCAATATTCAACATGTTTAACCAAAAGTGGAAAAGCGTACCAATGCAATAAAATTGAAGAACGAAGTGGCTTCAATGCTTCATTCTTGAGTTGTATTCGACATAGTCTTGGTTTCACTTGGCATGTGATGTAGACCCAGTGTGTGCCATAAAAATGTTACTTCTCTCAAATTCCCAGTCTCCTACTCACTGAAAAAACATCACACCACAGGTACTTTCCATCAGGGTCGCATAACATTCACGAGGAGAATGTAGCAAGTGTTCATTCTGCTTCATGATTCATGGCAATGTCTTTGTCAAGGTTGATGATAGGAGTTTGCAGATCGACCAGCCCACTGCAGAAGACTAGCATCTTGTCGATTCTTGCACAGTCCACGTGAATTGATCTTTTAACAAAGCTCACCGGTAGCGCACATTGAAGCGATCTGAAAAGCTTCAGTCGCTGAATAGCTCTTTGAACATGGTTGCGAACCCGAGAGAGCTTTCTTGATGTTGTTACCTCTCCTCCTGAGAGCTGTGGTCGTTTTTTTGTCAAGGAGGACATCAGTATAGTTGCACATCGAGCAGCGAACGTCTCACATCGGAAGCCTCTGTCGACCAGAAAGCAATCCTCTTCCTCAACCATACCTAGCACTCCACTACGCAATGCGATATCTTTGTCACACGAACTTCCACCCCATGCCTTGGACAGGAAAGTTATTGAACATGAAGGCGAAATTACAACAAGTACCTTCACGGTATTGTGCTTGTAATTGGAATAGGTCTGACTCCGAGCTTCCGGAGCAGTTGGGCGCTGAATAAATATTTCTGTGCAGTCAATTTGTGGGGGTCTTCCCCAACCCGTAGCGCGTATAATCGCAGCTACGTAAGGTTCGGGCGAATAAGGCAACAAGCGAGTCAACGCAAGAACGTTTATTGCTGTGGGCAATGAAACACACTTGCATAGGGTAGTCCGCTCTGTATAATAATTAATAAAATAGGCTTGCCTCGTCGCGTGTGATAGTCACGCAAACGAGGTCACTCACGGGTTGCAGCGGGTATATCCGTATGGGCAGGTAGGTGTAGCGAGGTCAGACAGCCCCGGGGGTCTCTCGGTTGCGCTCTTTTATACCTTTTTACCTTCTCGCGAGGGGAATGTCCTCCTCGCCCGTCGGATACTTTCCCTCTTCCCGCGCAGGTTCGCGCGTCGCGAGAGGCGAGCGAGAACCTAGAGAGGGCAAAGTGCATCTCTCCCGTGTACGCCCGGCTCCCGCTGCGCGCGCTGCGTGCGCACGAGAACCACCAAATCAGGGGGTACAGGGTGACATGGGATGGACGTCATTCGAGGGCAGGGAAGCCAGCAGCAAGATAGAATTTGAGGAGCGATTGAGAGAAATGGCAGAAAAGCGGTGGGCAAGGAGAGTTTTCAGCTATTTGTACATGAGGAATGTTGATACAAAATGGAGGAAGCTGACCAGAAAACTGTCAATCAAATATTTGGACTGCAGGAGGGGTGGAAACCAGGAAACAGCAGTTAAGAAAAAGGTTAAGGAAACAGAGAGGGGTCTGTGGAAAACAGGGATGCAGACGAAATCAGCACTGGGAACATACCGAACTTTCAAGCAAGAAATTGCCAAAGAAAATATCTACGATAATTCTAGGGTAAGCTCTTTGTTGTAAGAAGCCAGGACGGGAGTATTGCGGACTAAGATGTACCGAGTCAAGTACCAAGGTATAGACACGTTGTGCTGTGCGTGTGGAGAAGAAGAGCAAACGGCTGAACACCTCATACTTTTCTGTAAAGGGCTTAACCCTACAGTGCAAGGCAACGGGGCTGATTTTTTCAAAGCATTGGGGTTTAGGGACAGTGAAGGCAAAATAGACTTTAAGCGGGTAGAAATAACCAAACAGAGGTTATCTGATTGGTGGATAAAATCAAGGCAGGGGTGAAATTTCACCCACCACAAAGTACAAAATATGTTAATAGTCATGGCTAGGTGATGTATGCCACCGCCCGGTTTAAAGGGTTCAGCCTCATCCATCCATCCATCCATCCAAGATGTCCGCCGACCGAGTGCGCTACGTGCGCAAGCGACGGCGAGCGCCCGCGGGAGAAGGTTGCGGCGTGTGCTCCCCACAGCCTCCTCATCTTAAGAAGGCCCCCGTACGTTGAGGCTGGCACCAAGGGACGTCCGTGAAAACAGCGACGACAGTCGTGCCCTTTCTCTCTTCGGCAGGCTGTTGACCTCTGACAAAAGTGGGTGCGCTGCCCCTTGCAACATCGCGGCACAATATTGTGCCACCGTCTCTCCATTGATTTCATCGCCTTTACCGATTGCTGTTTGCTCGCTCGGCTGTGGCTGGGTGTGGCCCGCTCGCGCCGCGCCCGGAGACTGGCGTGTCTCCGCAGGCACGGGCCCTTTTGAGAAACGCTTCAAAGCACCCGTTCCGTTCTCTCGGTAACCTCCGCTGGCGATGTCTATCAAAATACTCGACTTGGCGAGAAAGTATCGACCTAAAATAACAGGCACTGACAGACCGGGAAGATGTACGAGGTGTTGTCGCCTGACGCGTCTGTCCCAACGAATAACTAGCCTAGCTGCACCGCTCGATTGTGCTGTTCCGGAAGCAAGGCGGAAAGTGGTGTCACTATCTCTTAAGCGGATATTGTTCTCGCGGAGATGACGCAACACCTCGTCACCAAATAAAGAAGCGCTTGCCCCAGTATCCAATATAGCGGCAAACTTCTTCCGGGCTATCGTTAGCTCGATGAATGGCGCCTGCTAGTCCGCGACATCTCCTACGCGACAAGCCAAAGGCGCAAGTAAATCGAAATCACCGGTTGTGTTCGAGATCGCCGCCGAGGACCCAAGGTGGATCCCCAGCGGCCTCGCCCGTTTCCCGAACCACGTGCTCGACCTTGGCCCGGCGTGCTTGCGCAGTCACGGGCGATGTGCCCCAGTCCGCCGCATTGGTAGCAACGGCCACCGAAGCCTCGGTGGCGTGGGCGCCCGTCGCTCCAATCCGGCGGGCCGTAGCTTCCACGCTCGGCGGTCGGCATGTGCCGCTCCTCTGTTCTCGCATTAGTCGCAAGTTCCTGCCGCGGCGCACTGCGTGCCGCGTTATGCTGTGCTGTTTTCAACGCGTAGGCGCACGGGTCCAACATGCGGTCTGATAATTCCCAACCACGCTGGACCTGCTCGTCGGCGAACGATGCTGACGCGTCGACCCTAGAGGAATGTGAAGCGATCCCGCCGCCGTTCCACGCGCAGCGAGGCTCGAGTGACAGCGCGGCGTGTGGAGGCGGACGGTATGCTCGTGCCGCAAGGATGTCCCCTTGGATGCGCTTTGCTTCGGCGGCGAGCTCGTCTAGGTCTTTGAACCTATATCCCCTGAAGTAAGCCGCGAAAGTCGGGTGCGCTTGCCGTGTGACGCGCTCGACTTTCTCGGCGTCGGTGGCGAGAGGGCTCGCGAGACGATAAAGTTCGTCCATCGCTCGAACCTACTCCAGCAGGGACTCGTCCCGATGCTGGGTACGCAACTCTAACTCTCTCCCCAAACGCCACTCGTAGTTGGCCGGAAGAAAATACTCGCGGAAGTTCGCGCGGAACTCTTCTACCGTGCGGGCTCTGTGTCCGGCCAGTCGCAACCAACGAGCCGCCTGCTCAGTCAGTGAAGCAGGGACCACGCGCGCGAGATGTTCGGCGTCTGAAAGCCCTGTTGCTTGCTGATAACACTGCAGACGGTCGAGGTACTCGTTTGCACTAGTGCGATCGTGGTGCCCACTATAGGTAGGCATGTCTACCCTAATTCGTGGTCGCTCGCTCTGCGGCGGGGCCTGCATTGTGTTCTGCAGGCAGGGGCGGATCCAGGTTTTTTCTGAGGGGGGGGTCAGCTTTTGTCGGTGATGATGATGATGATGATGATGATAGTAGCTTCTCATTTACCGAAATTCACCGTTTCTGCTCACGATAAACCCGCGTTTCATACGGCTAGAACAACACCTGTAGCCCGCCGTGGTGGCTCAGTCAGCTCAGGCGTTGCGCAGCTGAGCACGAGATCGTGGGATCGAATCGCGGCCGCGGCGGCCGCATTTCGATAGAGGCAAAATGCAAAAACGCCCGTGTGCTTGCGTTGTAGGGCACGTTATAGAACCCCAGGTGGTCAAAATTAATTCGGATCCTTCCATTACGGCGTGCCTCATATTCAGAACTGGTTTTGGCATGTAAAACCCCAGAAAGATGAAGAAGCCCTATAGCGAAGCCAGGTATCGGTTTCTCCGAGCTTATAGGAAAATGACATTACCCAATACAGCCATGCGCTTGGCGCCTGTGCCTGATAATACAGGGTGTTCAAAACTAAGCTTGATGCTTTTCTTAAAATTAGGCACTGGGAGGCACGCGAAGGCCACCTGTGCAAATAAGTTATGTGGCCAGGGGGGCACAAAGTGAGATAATTATCGCTGTGTCGCTGTGTCCCAATTAACTAAAATTGAACAAGAATTTTTGACGACTGCAGTAAGTGGTTATGTTTGTATTGAAAACTTAGAGGCAGTCGTGTGTCTACACAGCATCAGTCGGGAGAATTATTCTAGCCGTGTTCGTGCTCCGAGATATCCCACTCCAAATTTCAATTGTACTGCGCAGAGTTATCGAGTTGACGCGAGAGCGGTTTATGCTTTGCATTGCTGTGGAAGGGAGGCATTTTGAACATTTTTAGGGCATTGACATCTTGATGGGTGAATTGTTGTCATGAAATTTGTGCATGACAACACCAAATTTAAAGCGGCAGTATGAAATATTCGTTAGCATAGCTAAAAAGGTTTCTGCTGTTGATGGTACCGTTGTTGCTTTTGATTTCAATAAAACTTACAATACTTAGAAATCAGCAGTCACTTTATTTGCGTAGCCCAAGCAAGGACCATGCCCGGTCGTCTAGTCACCATTACGCACGCGCACTGCCCTCCGGCTTCTCTGCGCGCGCCATTATCTCGGCATGGCAGCTGCCGCCATTTTTACAGGCTGCGCGGTCGCGTGTTACGACAGCGGTTACGGGTTCTTCGATTTTTTTTTTCGCCAGCCGTGAGGGGAAGGGGGACAGTTATTATCTTGCCAATGCCTCCGCCGCGTTGTCAGACTAAGCGCCGTACCCAACAGCCGCGGCACATCAGGGAGGAGCTTTGCGCCGATCCTCACTCTCTTGCATGCGTAATCATGCAAACGACAATTACAATTTGTAGTTGGATATCTCGGAGCATAGACACGCTATACTCGCGGACAACTTTCTGTGGCAGTGAAGGGCAAGCTACGGGCGCGTGGATGCTGCACATGTGTTACCGCGCCAAGTAGTCCGGCAGCGTTTGACAGTGCTTTTGGTTGCTCGGAACAGACGCTGAATCGACGCAACTTCCACGTGCGACGATTTCGCGTTTGCCCAGACGCGGAAGGGAACAGCCGCAAAATGAGTAAACTTTTACACTCAGTGGTGTGTTCTGTCTTATTTAACTGTTGCTAATAAGCTGTTTATGTTTACTCTTCGCCAACATAAACCAACGTGGATTAAAACGCGGGACTCTTTTCAGAAGCACCCTCACTTGTGAGCGCTTTGCCTCCGTAGCTTTCCCTTCATTGCCACAGAAAGTTGTCCGCGAGTAAAGAAGGATTCTTCGAAGTGAAACTGTGTAGAAACACGACTGCCTCTAACTTTTGAATACAAACATACACACTTACTGCAGTCAATAAAAAGTTAATTATTCAATTTTAGTCAATTCGGCTGCTGACTAGCGATAATTATCATCTCACTTTGTGTCCCCCTGGCCACATAACTTATTTGCGCAGGTGGTTTTCACGTGCCTCCCAGTGCCTCATTTTAAGAAAACCATAAAGCTTAATTTTGAACACCCGGTATATCTAGCCTGTATTGTTTCTTAAAATAAAATTTGGGATCATCTGTCGCAGTTTCGTTATAAACGTGTAAGCACGGGTCCATCTTCGGAGTTCTGTTGGGACACCTTGTTTTCCTTAAGGAGATTCTTGGCGTTCGGCTGAGACACCTTCGTTTGCTTTGGAGCTCCAACGCGGCAACCACTACGCTGGTTGTTTACGATATGCGAATCACCGCGTATGAAGGCTCACGACGCCACCTACAAGAAGAACGATGTGGTGTAGTAGCCGAGAGGGCGAGCCAGCGTCTTCATGTTTTGTTTCCCACGCGACGTCATCCTTTTACACAAGGCGCGCATCTGCTCCCGTTTCTCTAATCACGCGACGCCATCCTATGCCCGCGCGCTGGCGTTGGCCGCTGACGTCACGCTCCCCCATTTCGCAGGCGCTGCTCGAGGTTTCGCCCCGCTCCGCGAGCACGGCCACTCAGATAAACGGATCCGGCGGCTTTGAGCCTCCTATGCTTAATGTACGACAACTGCGAAATTACAATGAAAAACTTGTAGCATACGAACGGTACTGTGCTCGTACTGGATATTGTCAACGTGTAACTGTGATCACAATTGGTGCTACAGTTAAAAAAAAGTCGCCTATGCGTAGTCCTTAGTTTAGCTGTTAGTTGTTATGGTTTATATATGAACACTTCAGCGACAGATCTCTTTCATTAAGCAGGTTGGTCGCGGAACCGATGACAGCCAATGAGGCAACCGATGACACCCCGAGGGGGAACTAAGTTGATCAGGCGCGAAGGCGCTCGCGCAGACATCGGCATGCTTGGCAAAAGGGACGTCCCCTCGTTCATTCGACGCCACCGACGGTACGAGTAAGGCACGGCCGGCGCCAGGAGGTCCAAGGTGTGCATGAGAAAAAATAACTACGGCAACCTCGCGACACCACACCCCTACGGAATACAACTAAGCTTGTGAGCGAGCTAGCTTTACTTCTACGTGGCTGTTACCACTGGTACTCGCGAAAAATAATTTTGAAAAATGCTGGTGGCCATATTTTTTTGCGACAGGGCCATCCCCTTGTCAGCGAGGGGGCGATGCAGAAATCTGAGGGGGGGGTCAGGACATCCGGACATCCCCCCTGGATCCGCGCCTGTCTGCAGGCCGCCGGCTAAGCTCTGCATGACTTGCAGCGCATTCTGCAGCATTATTTCGCTCGACGGAATACTACCGCCCGAAGGTTCGGACGCATCCGCAGCTTGCGTCGAACTATTTGGAGGCATATGTGCCTCTGTGTCCGCGGGACGAAGCGGCGAGGCGCTCGGCGCGTTACGCCTACTTTCAGGCCTAAACCCTGCCAACGTGGCATTTCCGCGATCCTGACTGTTCCGCGTGAAACACTCAAAATCAAAGCTACCGGTTTGTTCGGAAGCTGCCGCCGCGTTAGAACTAGGTCTCTGATTATCTGCCGCTACATCCGACATGAACAAATCTGGAAAGTCAGACAAGCCCATCGCCATTGTTTGCTGTAACTTCATTAGTCCCAGCTCCAAAAAAAAAAAAAAACAGAAAAAGACTCGCCTTGTTGCCGAATTCGAACCACGTTGGTAGCGCCAAATGTGGGGGTCTTCCCCAACCCGTAGCGCGTATAATTGCAGCTACGTAGGGTTTGGGCGAATAAGGCAACAAGCGAGTCAACTCAACAACGTTTATTGCTGTGGGTAATAAAACACACTTGCAGAGGGAAGTCCGCTCTGTATATCAAGTAATAAAATAGGCTTGCCTCGTCGCGTGTGATAGTCACGCAAACGAGGTCACTCACCGGTTGCAGCGGGTATATCGGTATGGGCAGCAGGGGCGTAGCCAGAACTTTTGTTCGGGGGGGGGGGGGGGGGGGGCTCAGGTTGCAGCGCGGCCTCCTCTTTATAGAATTTGTCGAGGGATCAAATGCATGAATAATAACTGCATTGCCAATTTCATTGTATATTAGAAGCTGCAAACGAATTATTGAACGCTATGCATTGTCCATTAAAATATGTATGTTTTCATAACAGCATATATTCGTATTCCCCAAAAATTGTGGCAGAAATAACTGATATCAATGCTTCCGTGTTTTTTTTGCCTAATTAATAAGTAAAGAAAACATCACATGAACTTTAGAACTATTGACCCTTTTCACGGAGCAGTTTGTTTTAGAGAAACGAGATGGCGCTCACGGAGGCGCGCCATACCTTTCCTCAGCGACCGCGCACGAATACGAAACCATTACCGATTCTACCTTGCTTCTGGGTGATCAGCTGTCGGAAATGCGACTGAGTTTTCGCTAACACACTCTGCTCTAATCATGCTAGATTGAATAATGTGGATTGAAGACGTGTGCAGTAGTTGGCTGCAAAAATAGTGACTGGCATGTTAAGGAATAGAATGAATCTGTGTGGCGAAGTTCGCGGACCGCTGCTGCAACTGTCCGAACGTGTTACCGGCACTTCGTGATGTACGGCTTTCCTCGAGGATACAGAAATTTGCTCATCCGCAGCCTTGTATCGCTAACTTTCAAAGAAAGGGTTTCATCCCCAGAACGTCGGCAACAGTGAGTACCACTCGTTAAACAATGACAAAGGGAGTAGCGCCGCTTCCTGTCATAGTAAGTTTCGCGCACGTTATCTATACACATCTGTTCAAATGGCAGGAAAACTTACGCCCACTCTATCGCCGACGTATCAAGAATAAGCGAATGGGCGCACACTTGAATATATGCGCACTGTATACACACAATAAATGACGGACTACGCCTACGGCGCACCAATGGTCGAAGCTGAATGTTTCGTGACGGTCCACAAGAGTAAGCAAGTTACTAGCTGTAATATATATTTGCTACAAGGTATTAAAATGTACAAAACAGCTACGTTTCAAGCCTTGTGCGCAGCAAGAACAAATCTATCGGAGTCACAACTGAGTACACCCGCGAGCGATTAGGCAGAAAATAATCAGATAGTGGCCGCACCGAGGAACTTCACTGAGTCAGAAACTGACAAGCCACTGCTTCAAAATATTTGGCGAATAAAGAACAAAGAGCAAAACACACTAATCCTGACTGAATTCATAATAGCAAAGCTTGGAATGCATATTTAGCCCCGCTTTTAGAAGAAGCACCATATAAACTGCCTGCGCCGTTTGGACATAGCTTAATCAGCTCCGAAAGCGTTTTTGCATGTTCTCTGAAGCTGTGATCAAAGCTTCGTGTCGTCCACCTAGTCACCCTCTACGATATTTCCGAAAACAGAGGTTTTCTAAGCCGCGCCGGCGTCATACACTTCCATTGTAAACAAGGAGGCAACGGAGGCAGTTCAGGCAAGCAATGGACGCGTCACCACGTGATCAAATATGGCAGCGCCCACGGGATCGCCGCGAAAAGGGTCAATACCAGTTCGAAACCAGCAAAGCAGTGCATGCAGCTTATATGGAAAACGTAAAGGCCATGAAATGAATAAGTTGAGGACACATATTTTGATGAATCTTTGTCATTCAAGAACCTTGTTTACATTTTCGTACATATGCAACGGCCAGGAAGAAACCTCAATGACGCTATCCCTCGTTGAAATCGATTGCGCAGGAGCAGCTGTAATTACACCGAGATAATACTCGCAGCAGTGAGTACAAATAAAAAGTGGGAGTTCTGCAAAGTATATATATATTAGAAATGCGAAGATAGAATGGAATATACAAATGCGAAGATACAACTCGCTAAAGGGCAAAAAAAAGGAGTCGCTGGAAACGAAGTTCACTGCTTGTATACACAAAATCTCGCAGTAAGATATTTAAAAATACGTATGAGTCTCCAATAAATCTACGTATTTAAGCAAACGTCAGTGTATATAATGCATCAAATACGACAAATAAACATGTTGCTCAGTCACAGATAGTATACTTTGCGCACAGAAAGACAGATGATCCTGGCAAGAACATAACTATGATCGCAGAAATCGTGATTTGTACTTGGGCCATATGCAGCGTAGAGCACTGCACGGGCCGATTTTTGCGGCCCGGGTCCGGCCCGGGCCCGTTTTCACATTGGGCGGCCCGCCCGAGCCCGATCAAAACTTTAATGGCGAGACCCGGGTCCGAAATAATCTACGTTACCCGCCCAGCCCGGCCCGCCACCCCTTTACCATAAGCCCGAGCCCGGCCCGAGCCCGACTCGAAACCGGCCCGAACCCGGCCCGAGACCGAAAAATACATGTTTTTCAGAGTTGAAAAGCCCGAGAATAACTCTCAGAAATCCCGAGCCCGGCCCGGGCCCGCGTCAGAAAACCCGAGCCCGGCCCGAGCCCGGGTCAAAAAGCACACGCTGTGCCCGAGCCCGGCCCGAGCCCGTGAAAAATCTCCTCTACCCGGCCCGGCCCGGCCCACGGGCCGGGCCGGGCCCGGGCTTTCGGGTAAGCCCGAGCCCGTGCAGTGCTCTAATGCAGCGGTCGCGACAGTGCCATGTGGGTAGAATAATAGAGGAATAATGCATAAATCAGTACGAAAATGTGTAATTTAACTGCCTGCACAACACCAACAATTATTCTGCACCCAAAATTAAAGGAGGGTATTCCTTCGTTTCAAAAAAGAAATAAAAGCAGGTAGCTGAAAAGGAAAGAAAAGGACAAACGAAGGCCACAGATGATGCGGTAAGTTGAACTACCCAATATCCGAGTGTTTTTGGCGAACGCCGCGTGGGCCGGGCTTTCAATGAGCAAGGTTGGTCCAAATTGGTTACTGGTATCCGCGTAACTTTTGTATTCGCGTGATAATTGTGATCATGATGTTAACTGCTAGAATAAACGGCGAAAATTTCTGCGGTTTTAAAAGCTAATGAGCGGTCATACGTTTTCATAATTAAGAACTTATGGACCTGAAGGAACAGTGCTTTTTACTTGCATTGATTTTTGCTGCTTCGCTATCTAAAGGACAAACTTCTCTCGGCGGGAAAGTTGAGCGAAGCGGTCAATGACTTCGGACACGTTGATGCCGACGTCTCTGTGGGTGTATAGAAGCGCCAGCCTAACCATGCGTTCCACAGACATTGTAGAGTGCAAGTTGTTCTTTAGTAAATTCTTGTTAAAAAATATTATCTCTGCGCTGGCAGTGGTCACTGCAAGGGTGACTAGAAGCTGCAGCAGTATTTACACATTTACATAGAACCTGCTGTCGTAGTGAAAGATGGGCATGTATTCCGGTGCTAAAACCTAATACACTCCCTTGATGTCGTTGGCATACTTGTTTACGTACCTTGCAGAAACAGTAGGCTGTTCGATTCCAGCGATGTCCGTCGTTTCGTCAGGAAGAATGGAGAAGCAGCCTGCTTTTGAATCTAAGCTTTCTTTGATAATGTCACCACAAATTTCTATAATTTGGTTTTGTGCGTCTGGGCTTAAATACGAGGCAATACTGGGACAACTTTACAAATGGTTCTTCAGATATGTATCTCCACAATCAGCTCGCATGCGAAGAAGCACTCTCAAAATGCCTGTATTTTCAGCAGGGGCATTGCTTAAATCCATAGGGCCCCTGTCCCTGTGGCCACGGAGAGCCAGACCTTGTCGTTCGCAAAAAAAAAAAGAAAAAAAAATCCTCAATAATAGGCCGTTCACTTTCTTCTGTTTTCTCATATTTTACTTTGCCTGCCCTGGTCCAGCTGATCAATCACATTGGGCAGGCTCCCTGATAATGTTTGGAGAAAATTATCAGCTGCTAGCTGACAGTCACGGTGATATTTAGTATTTTCGTGTGTGTGGGAGATTGCGAGCGCGCGCTTCCATTTATGGAATGGCTTGGACACAAGCGTTCCAGTGCGCGCATGGTGGCCCAAGTTTATAAGAACATTAGCCCCATAAAGTTCTAGAATTGAAAATATTTTAAAGCATGCCTTCGGAAATGTCAGCGCACCTTTCGCCTCAAAAGTTTATGAGAACTTTATATCCATACAGTTTCGTAATTAAAATCCATGCGCTCCGTGTATTCGGCGGCCACTGCGAGATGCCGCAACGCGCCCGCTCGCTATCGAAAAGCCGTTGAAAGTTTGTGCTCGGATGGGGCTCCTTGCGTTACGTGACTCCATGTGCAAGGGCGTTGTCACGAAATCCAGCCCGAGTTCGCAATGTTCGTGCCGAAATGTCTTTTCGAGCGTGAAAAGGACATTGTAGACAAAATCCAGAACGATTGCCGGCGTCGGTAGTAGTTTTGGTCGGCGGTGCATGCCAGCACGAAAAAATTTTGGGGGGGGGGGGCTGAAGCCCCATCAGCCCCCCCCCCCCCCCCCCCCCCTGGCTACGCGCCTGATGGGCAGGTAGGTGTAGCGAGGTGAGACAGCCCTGAGGGTCTCTCGGTCACGCTCTTTTATTCCTTTTCCCCTTTTCGCGAGGGGAATGTTCTCCTCGCCCGTCGGATACTTTCCGTCTTCCCGCGCGGGCACGCGCGTCGCGAGAGGCGAGAGAGAACCGGGAGAGGGCAAAGTGTATCTCTCCCGTGTACGCCCGGCTCCCGCTGCGCGCGCTGCGCGCGCACGAGAAGATGTCCGCCGGCCGACCGAGTGTGCTACGTGCGCAAGCGACGGTGAGCGCCCGCGGGAGAAGGTGGCCGCGTGTGCTCCCCACAAATTATACCTCTTAGGTTGTCAAATAATGTGTCCTCAAAAGCTGGCAGGCGGTGAGATCTTAGTGCCAGTCGGGATGGCCAAATGATGAACTTCTTAAAGTTCTTGGCTGGAACATCAAGCCATGAGTGGAAAATGCCACTCACGGAACCTACTGAAATGTCGAATTGGCATGCAATATCATTGGTGAGCAGCCACAGCCGCAGCCTTATGAGAACCAGAAGCAGCTGCTGCTCTGCATCGAGGCATGTCCTGCCTGATGGTGCCCAAACAGACAACACAAACTGCAGCAGAGCCCTGAACATTGTAGCATATACTAGCCCTGTGTAAAACTTCAAAGTTTTATCAGACTGCATCACCGCGGTTCTTGTAATTTCTGGAAGGTTGGTTGCTTCTTTCTTCCAGCTGATTCTTTTCAGCGGGTTCAGATATGTGTTCCATATCTCTCAGACTTCGCTTCATCGCCTCATTTTCTTGGAGCAGAACTGCAATGACCTTTGTGGTGAATTGTTTGTGTTTCACCATCACGCATCTCTGGACGGTCACAGAGGCCAATAGCGTCACTTGTGGACGTTGAAGGGTAGGAAATGGAATCAGCACCATTGTCTGCTCGTTCTAAAAGACCTTTTATTTTAGCACGCTGAAACTTTACAATCTTCTGCCCAGAGTTTCCTTGTGTTCTGTACGGAAACACTGTAGGGGTGTAGTCCGGGTGATTTGGATCACAGAAACGGCTGGCCTGCAAAACAGGTGGAGCATGCTAGTGAGGACATGCAATGAACGCAGACTGTTGTCTTCAAGGCACGTAATGGGACTGCCGAAAACTAGAAAAATTTTAATGGCACTTTTATTGCTTCAAGCTGGAGGATGAAGTGGTAAGCCGTGCATGTGTACATGTACATGTTTTCTGCGTCATATGCCTTGTTTCTGCTTTTCAATATGCATTCACAAATAACTGTACATTCTCAAAAGTCATTTAGTGCAATACACCTAGGTCGACTGAAATCCAACTAACTTTAATGGTCATGAATTTACCTCACGTCTCACAAAAAACCCATAGTGTTGAGCACGAGAGTGCAATCCATAATTGGCCTCCGTTAATTCGTAAATGCTTTTAGAACGTTGCAGAAACTTCCCACATGCATGCACGGAAATCGATAGATTTTCTGCGATTCTGAGCTGCGTAAAATACCACCGATACGAATGGTCACATGCCGCCGTGGTGGCTCGGTGGTTACGGCACCCGGATGCTGACCCGAGAGACGCAGGTTGGGTCCCGGCCGTCGCATTTCGATCGAGGTGAAATGCTAGAGGCGCGCGTCCTGTGCGATGTCAGTGCACGTTAAAGAACCACAGGTGGTCGAAATTATCCGGAGCCCTCCACTGCGGCGTCCGTCATAGCCTGAGTCGCTTTGGGATGTTAAACATGATAAACTAATGCGCACATGTAGCTAGGCTAGTAAATATGCCGAAGTGGACACGGGGGGGGGGGGGGGGGTAGGGGGCAGACACGAAAACAATAAAATAAAACGGCAGCAGCATGGTATCCGCTAACAATAATTGAATTTCATGTGCGTAGCATGGCGTTCCACGCAGAGGCAAGAAACTGGACGAGCGGGCAAGCTCGGGGCGAGATTCGAGCTGCTCACGTGTGACTTGCGACATACGGCCAGAACAATCGCGCAGTAGTACTTTTATTATTCCGCATGATATCACTCGGGCTACTCCACGTAGTAACGTACCTTGGATGAAGTGAGCAGAGCAAATCTGGGAGCTCTTGGTAGGCTGCCACTTGTCCCGACGCACTGCTTCTATCCAGGCGTTTCTCCTGTCAGCCTCGATAGGGAACTTAGACGTTCGCACTTCCGAAAGAAGGTTGGTTCCTGAGCGAAGGCTGCACCCTGGCACGACACAACACAACCCACCCTTGAACGTTTCACAGGTGATTGCTTAGAAGAAGTATTCAAGCTCCTAGACTGGGAAGGCTTAGGAGTGAGGATCAACGGCGAATATCTCAGCAATCTTCGGTTTGCAGGTCACATTGTCCTATTTAGCAACAATGGGGACGAAAAAAACAAATGATTGAGGACCTTAACCGAGAAAGTGTAAGAGTGGGGTTAAAAATTAATATGCAGAAGACAAACATCATGTTCAATAGCCTGGCAAGGGAACGGTATTTCAGGATTACCAGTCAGCCTCTAGAGTCTGTAAAGGAGTACGTTTATCTAGGTCAATTACTCACAGAGGACCCTGATTATGAGAAGGGCATTTACAGAAGAATAAAATTGGATTGGAGTGCACACGGCAGGCTTTGCCAAATCCTGACTGGGAGCTTACCACTGTCGTTGAAAAAAAAAGTTGTACAATCATTGCATTCTACCAGAGCTAACATATGGGGCAGAAACTTGGTGATTAACAAAGACGCTCGGGAACAAGTTAGGGACCGCACAAAGAGCGATGGAACGAAAAAAAAAAATTTAGGCCTAACGTTAAGAGAGAGGAAGAGAGCGGTGCGGATCAGAGAACAAGCGGGGATAGCCGATATTCTAGTCGACATTTATAAAAGGAAAATATGGAGCTGGGCAGGCCATGTAATGCGTAGGATGGATAACGGGTGGACCATTAGAGTTACAGAATGGATATCAAGAGAAGGGAAGTGCAGTCGAGGACGGCAGAGCACTAGGTCGGGTGATGAAATTAGGAAATTTGCAGGCACAAATTGGAATCAGCTAGCGCAAGATAGGGGTAAATGGAGATCACAGGGAGAGGCCTTCGTCCTACAGTGGACATAAATATAGGCTGATGATGATGAAATTCGGCTTTATGAGAGAAACAGTATATATATATATAGTCCTAGCGGCGCGAAAACAAACCGCCGATCTCAATAAGTGCGACAAAACATACCTAATTAATGTACGTCAGCTTGAGATGACACTTAGCGATGACGAATTTTGCCGCGTGTTTCTTGCTAACAGGGCAGAGAGCGCGAATTCTCTCTCTCTCTCTCTCTCTATATGTATATATATATATATATATAAGAAAGTGTACTTAGTGTAGCAAGTTGGCCTTGGTGCGCTTTGTTTGTTTTAAATCCTGTTTGACGAATAATGCGAGTGGGAAGGAGTGTGGCGACGGCGCCTGTGCAAATGGCCAGCGCTTGGTTGGTCACAACGTCCCGCGCGTCGGAGGTGCCGGCGCGGCTGCAGCAGAGGTTGCGGCAGATGCGTGGGAAGTGCGGTGACTGCGGCGGCGCTTGTGTCAGCGTAGTGTGGTGCCGTATAATTTCATAATGTATGCAGCCTGAACAGCTTCGCTGGTAATCCATCCCGATATGAATGTTGGGGCCCCACGAATTTACGACTTTACGTAAAAGGATGCCAAGTCTTCCCTGTTGTGTGGGGGTGAGGTTTTGATAGGGAGCGTGGAAGGTCATCCATCTTCCTATTATACCGACGTTGAATATACGTAGAACATCCTCCTACCAAAGTCCACACCACCGGTTAGTAATGCGACAGATGCCGTGCGTGGTGTGGGCAATTTGTAGTTCTAAGAGGTTAGTGGCGTGGGTTGCCTTCAGGCTCCTTGATCGCCTGCACCACGATGGAGACCTGAACCGGTGTCCTTTTCTCCACCAAATTAATACTTCTACATCCACCCTAATTCCAAGTGAACTGTCGTTGCGCGAGAAGTAGCAAACACAAAGCAATGAACAAGACGACCGAGCCATTTAAGGTGTCAAGAGTATCAAGACATTTCACAATAAAAATGTATGGACATTTTCCTGCGTTCTATCTTGTTTTCACACTACCTACGGAGCAAGATCTTGCATACGAAAGTCCGAATTATGTTGAGACTAACTATACGATAAACTACGGTACATTAGTCAATTTGTTTAAACAAAGAATGAAGAAATTATGAGGAATTATTCACCTAGCTCTCAACGAAGATCAAAGCAGAGACAAACAAGCATGCTTTATTGAATTCGTGTTCATGTTGCCTTCACTTAATGCTATGCACATTTCATTGGGTATACTGACAGCCTATAGCTAAAATTTTATAGCAACGCCTTTTTGCGTTCGTGAGTGGTCAGACCAACGCGCCGCCACTCTGACCACTCACAAATGCAAAAAGCCATTAGTATCGGAAAAGGCATCGCTACAAAATCGCAGCCCTGAACTGTAAATACTGCCACATTCCTGAGATTCTGCAGCACATATTTTGTGACTCCCCTGACTACTTGTGAGAGAAGCAGACGCTGCTCTCGCATGTAGCCAAATCAAGCAACAAAGGCAAATATTATCAGAAGCCACAATTCTGGATGCTTACCGTCACAGCATGGCAGCAAAAATAGCTATAACTGCTGTTCTAGATTATTTGCAGAACACATGACTATACTCGAGGCTTTATAGAGACCCCTGCGTTATGTTATTATTGTGCACCTATGATCCTTTTTCCCTCAACATCTTTCAAGACTGTTCTTTTGTCCCCTTTCCGCCTTCCCCTGTGCACAGTAGCGTACATAAACATACTAGTTCAGGCTCGCCTCTGCTTTTCATTCCTATATGAGGAAAAAATTCCTTCTCAGTTGTAAGCTATGATAACATCGTTATTTGGTACAAATATCTGTGCCTCTGTAGCAGCTGCTGTTCATGGTCATTTCGGGTGTGAGGCGATTAGTATATTACATTTGATATAAACTGTTGCTGCATACATTTCTGGTTCGTAAGGCACTGCAAATAGGGCAGGCGTATGAAAATTAATCTGCCAGTATTTTTTTTTCAAGTGCTCGTAAGATGACAATTGTACTTGAAGCAATTCCGACTTTACAAAGGACATCAGCAGCTTTTCTCTGAATTAAATCAGTGACCAAGGTAAACTGTAAATCATACAATAAAGCATGCATACATCAGCCGCGTATACACCTTCGCGTTGTTTACATGTCATTCAAGACACGAACTCGCGTTCACATCCAGCCCAGATGCGCTAGTACTGGGGCGTTTGAAAGCATATGTCAGCCCGCGGCGATTCGGTGTCGCGGAAGCTAAACAATGCCAGGGTCATATGAAGCCACCATCGCAGTCTCTACTTCAATCGCACGCCGCAAAAAAGTACGGGTCGCATTGCACATGAATTTGCAGCGTTAATAAGCGGTGGTTTTCCAACTCACCATTCGCGTCAGCATTTTCAGGGTCGAAGCAGCTTACGTATCTTGATAGTGAAATGGCAGGGCCCACGTCGCGCAACAGCTGGAGGACAAAGGTATAAAATTAAAAAAGAAAAAAATGAAAATGCCTAGCCGCGCCGCCTTATGTAAAAAAAAAAAAGCAGCTTCAGCAGAGGTACTTTGAGGTCGCTGTCTTTCGTGGTAGTGCAGTCCAACGTCGTTCCCACCGGGAAATCTTGTCGGCAGCGTCTCATGTCCGGACGCTCTCGCGCAACGAGCAGCTCGTGTTCGGCCAGTGGGTGCTTCTAGGCACGCAGTGACTGGGGACATGGTAGACATGGCCGAGGACTAATTCCCTAGCTACTTTAGAGCCTGTCTACGCTCCAGCTCACAAGCTGGTTGCAGCATCGTCGTTGGTGGCTTTCATCCTGGCGATCGCGTTGTTTTGGAACGTGGCCTTCTCGTTGTTGGCGTTGGCCAGCAGCTTGAGAAACACAATAATCCGGGTGTATCTTGTGTAGCTGTATATTGTTCTGGGCCTAACTGGCTGATTACTAGCTACACTGGACAGTTTCATTTTTGCTCACTACATAGGACGGTACAGCGATACGTGACATGTTAGGGCCTTTGCGCATGCACGTCGTATACCGAGAATTACTGTGGCAGTTGCCCCCGGTAGCCATAATAGCCACCCTATCCGTGGCAACATGTCAGCGCCAGTACAGCGCCGACCACGCGCTTCGATCCGAATTCGCGCTCTCTGCCCTGTTAGCACGAAACACGCGGCAAAATTCGTCATCGCTAAGTGTCATCTCAAGCTGAGGTAAAATAATTAGGAATGTTTTGTCGCAATTATTGAGATCGGCTGTTTGTTTTCGCGCCGCTAGGACTACAGACACGGCACCGAGCAGTAAAACTGGTTTGATTTCTAGTTCGCAGATGGCGCCACAGCATTAGCATTGGTGATGCGTTGACAATGTCGAACACTATAAATTTACTACCCCGCTCTAGCATCGTACTTGATGACGGTAGACGGCGAGCGGACGCTGCATATCAGGTGAACATTTGGAAGCGCATTCGCCCGTACTACTTGCTAAGGAGGCTTCAAGGTAACTGCAAGGAAAGCGCACAGGTAAAGCGAAGCCCTGCTGTCGCAGGCATGTAAACGCAGCTTATGCTTACGGCGTCAAAACATTTTTTTTTGCGTCAACTTACCAACCATGGAGCATGTAGCAGGATGGCGAGCAGACGCTGAGCAGACGACGCGGCGCGGATGAGCACATCTCGAGAAGCATTCGGCCTTCCTATTGGCTAAGGATTCGTGTAGCTTCCACAGTGCAGCAACCAGCTTGCGAAATGAAGTATCTGACCCCACGTGATATGCGGTTTCGAGCCAAACCGGTGACAGCCGGCCTGCGTTGCGACCGTTGTGTCGCAGCCCGAGCATTGTCCGGTATTCCGGTAACCACAGGCGAGATCGGCGTCTTTACGGATGGGCGGAGGCTTAAACTAGAGCCCCTCCATACTACTACCGCTGTGACGAAGGAACTTTAGCGTGACGTACGTACTCGAGCGGCATGATCGGCCTGCGCGGTCCATGTCACCTGGTGGCGCAGAGCTTAACCAGCCAAACACGGAGCTAATATTTCTGTAGCCAAGTGTAAAACATCTAAAACATTTAAAAAGACAACGTCGCAGCTTGACGTGTCATCGATCGCTACATTTACAGCACACAACGTAACAAGGGCGATCCATGGTGCTCGCGAAAAGAAAGCTCGAGACCTAGAGTGACCGTGCAGCTCGCGTCAACATGGAGAACGTTGCAACACAAGCAGACGGCACTTGCTGTGTACCGGAGGCGCTTGAGTGTAGTAATAAATTGTCGGTGTGTATATTCTTTTTCAATTACTTATTTTTTATAGAAACCAATTAACCAACATTTCAACTATTACGAACAACATTTGTTTGCCATAAAGTTGGAAAATATCATCGATGGTGCGACCTCGGTAGCCAATCGGATAACTCGCCCAATTGACGTCATTCGGGCCAAACCTGTCAAATGGGATGTGACAGCTAAAAACTCAGGGGAGCGATGCTGCTGCAATTGGTAGCGATGCACAGTTTTAAATCCTTATAATAAATTACACGCTTTACGCGGAGCGCTTAAATGTGTCACCTAATGATCAGAAGGACCTTCCCTAATGGCTCAGTACGTTTGTACAGTATCATCAAAATCGTTTCAGGCTCCCTTTAAGAGGACGCTCAAGTTCTGGGGCTCCTATCTAAATACATGGTAGAGGAGAAACCGTTTTTCTCGGCAACCACTGCACCATATATTTGGCGAAGTGTGTTGTACTTACAAGAAAAAGTTAAAATCTAGCGACTGTTGGTAGCGAGCTTCTGATTTAGGTCGTCAATTTTTCAATACAAGTTGCCAGAAATCGCACATTTTCAGAAGCAAATTATGTTTACGACTCGTAACTCGGCAGTGAAAAGCGATATCACAATTCTGTGAATGGACCCTAATAGTATGGGTAAAGCGGAAAAATGGAAATATTATACATGGATTTTCAATAAACCACTAATATGTGAATAGAGCTTTTTAAGAACCTGTGTAAACAATGCAAAAAGTTCACGTAAGATGTAAATTGACATCTCAAATTTGTCCCACTTGATTGCTGTGATGGATGCAGCCTACACAACTTCGATATCTGTTCTTGGTACAGAGCTACAAATACGTAAACTTCGTGCTTCTATTTTTTATACTTACAAGTTTTTGAATATTGCTTTTAAAAAAATACGGACCTTAAATAGCAATGCTGCTTCCAACAGTCACTACATTTTAACTTTCTCTCTCACATGCAACAAATTCTCAGCAATTCTCAAATGCAACAATCTCAGAAAGGAGTTTCTGCGTTTTACATCTATTTAAACAGGCGGATCGGAGTTGGGCCTGAGTTAAAGCGTCCTTTAAGGGGACTTTGCCTCGTGAAATAGCTCCGGTGAAATACATACAAAAATGTTGCAGTGGCTTAGCTCGGCTATGCCAGGATATACATAGCGTTAGCAAAGGTTCAGCTGATTATTCTTAGCTTTCCTGGTTGTCTAGATTGTCAAGGATTAGCTTGATTGTCATGCTTACTGCTGCTCCAATGACACACACAAACGCCAGTCAGAAGCGCAGCGGCTCCAGCGCAGTGTCAGACGGCGACTGCACAGCGAGCGCGCGCCGGCGCCAGTGCGTCTACCACGGCTACGACGTCACTCCTCGAGAGGTGCCGGCTCCGGTGGCTCCGGTGCGCAAGCCGTGTGACATCACTGATCCTTGCGCATGCGCAGCACGGCTCTTGATGTGCCGCGCGAAACGGGCTTGGCTAGGCCAGTGTAGCTAACGCTACAAAATTCAGCACAGAATGGCAACAGGAACCGGCGCTTCGAGACTGGTTGATGGAAATTCCAGGTGACGCGACACAAGCTAAGTGCCGCTATCGCAAAGCAGAACGTTGTGCAAAGCACGATAATTTAGTCGTTCACGTTGCTACGGAGAAACACATGACGGCTGCTCAACTATTTTCGTCCGGTAGGCAAACAATACTGCAAGTGCCACAAAATAGGTCTCCGATGTCATGCGCTGCTGAAGGATCATGCTTTTGT
Source organism: Dermacentor silvarum (assembly GCF_013339745.2). Taxonomy (NCBI): domain Eukaryota; kingdom Metazoa; phylum Arthropoda; class Arachnida; order Ixodida; family Ixodidae; genus Dermacentor; species Dermacentor silvarum. The sequence continues at coordinate 61,391,877 of NC_051159.1, read as the reverse complement.
GTCCACTCTGAAATTGTGACTTCCGACCACCTAAGTGATGAACTTTAAATGCTGCTTCAGTTACACGCTGGCCGGGCACGTTGTTGTGCCACGAGATGGGCACGATGGAGAAGTCGACGGGGCCAGCGATGGCAACGACCATAGACGTAGCCGCTCCCGCGAACAAATACACACAGAGGACGCGCGACCATACCAAAATAAGACAGGTGCCATTTTTCTCTCATTTTAATCACCCGGTAGTTCAACCTCCTTTCTGGCCAGTGATTGCTTCTTTTCTTTTAGTTTTATTTCGCTATACGTTTGCGCACATCACAGTCGAGTAAAAAGGCGCTCATGAATATTGATAATTAATATATTTTATTCCATTATGGGCGAACAGAAGCATACTTTTCTGCTGAGTTTAATTTCTTTCAACTCTGTTTTACGTAGACGCAATTAAATATATTTTGAACGTGATTCTATTTGTTGTCACTATTTAGCGGGTTTTCAGCGGCTTTTGGGGTCTCGTGTCGCGGATTTTAGAGCTTTTTTTTTGGCCGTTCATTTCAGGCGTGTAACTGAAGTAGCATTTATCGTTCAGAACTCAGGTGGCCCGAAGTCACAACCGCAGAGTGGGTGCACACGAGCATGCCGAGGCATCAGCGCATGACATCTGAGACTTATTTTGTGGTTTTTGAGACTATTAGATGGAAATTTCAGGTGAAATGAAGTGCGGAATTTCTATTTTGCGGTTATTTTTTAAAATTTCCAGTTAATAAGACTGGACTCGTGCCCTTTCCTGGCCGTCGCCGCAGAGGGCGAACGAACAAAGCGCGTTGTCTCTGCGCCTGGCGCTCCACATTCATTGTCACGGTGAAACGCAGCACGTCGAATGCAGTAGTTGATGAGATGCCACGTCTTGAACACACTTGCTAAGAAATGAACAAAAACTCGGACAAACCACCGCCTTCATGTGAGCAACGGCATTCCGCCCGAAATAATCTGTGCAGGCATAGCATATAGTCAGTGAGTTTCCCACTATAATGCCTAGAGGGAAATCTGGGGCCGCTGCGCAGTTGCAGACATGGGAATGCCGGGCTTCGGATTGGCATCGTTCTCGGGGAGCCAGGACACCTTGATGATGCGCCTGGCTTGAACCATTCTATTGGTCACAATGGTTCATTTTCTGAGTGATTGATGATTGGGTCTTTATGGCGCTAGGGCCAGTTCTGGCAAAAGAGCGCCAAACACATGATGCAATGAGTTGACAATGGTTCATGAAGTCACGGATGTAACATGGTTGTAAAGGTGCTCAAAGTCAGTCCCTTTATAACTGCGTATAAAAATTGGCTGTGGTTTAGCTCTGGGTAAACCTAGTCGAGTAGCGATAGCTACAGACCCCCGGCTGCGCTTAGGCTTCGCTTGAAGTTAGACATGTTGTTATTAAACTTAGTGGTTTTCCACTAGACTAAGATCCCGTGGTTTGTCGAGTCGTTCGGTACGCTCCTCCTCGGTCTCTTCGGCACGACGTTTCTTCAAAGTTTCAGCTGAAAATCGAGCAGAATTCATCATCAGAGGTCGGCGCTGTAGATTCATCGTTAGAGGCTAAGCGAGCCCGTATAGCGGCATCGCTTTCACGGCGTTTGGCCAACCGTTCGGCAGGCTCCTCTTGAGTCTCTTCAGCGCGCTGTCTCCTCTTCATTTCTACGGCGATCCCTGGGCTCCTTCAGGCTGGCCGACTTATCACCATCCATACTGCGGCCTCGACTACGGCTGCGGCGACGCGAGCTCTCCCCTTCTTTACTCCCGGTTATCAAAGCTGCGGAGCGCGGGGTGTGACGTCATACAGAGGGCGCCGCGAGCGCCCAACGGCTAAAGCCCCTTGATGTTAGAAAGTAGCGACACTCTCCCCCCCCCCGCGCGCTTTCCTCCTCAATTCTCCTCGGATTTCTCCCCCTCACCGGGCCGGCGCGGCGCTGAACCCTCCAGTTTCTCGCTGCAGCCGCATTAGAATCAATGCGCGCGCTGGTTTATTCGGCCCTTTGAAGCATTGTATGGGAATTTATCCCTTGTGAAACTGTCATGACGAAAGTATGTTTCCGATAGAACGTCGTGCCATTTTTTAGGACGCTTCGATAAATACAAGCGGAAGCGCTCCGAAAAAATGAGTACCAAGCAGTGGCTGAGCTGTTTACCTCTACGTCGCCACTTGGGTTGTCCGTAACGCGGAGGTGTATTGGGTGCATACAATATAAGCAGCGTAGAGTATAAACGAGAATTCGGTTCACAATCTTCGCTCTTAAAAGGCTCAGAGAAGGTAACCAAGAAGAAATGTGATAGTCTACTTAAAGTGAATTCGCCAAAATGAGTGGGCCAAAAGCCTTTGTACCAATGCCACTGTGCGAAATACGTGCTGTGTTTGCGAAACAGCCAACATAGAACTTTACACACGCGCCTGTATTCCGTCACTATGAAACGACGAGAAATTACATTCCATCACCTCTGGGAGTAACCTAAGTCTCTATCTCAAAAAAAGAAAGGGCTGATTGCTTACACGGAAACTGCTAAGACTGGCACTTGATAATCAACTTACAGACTTCTAGATGTCAAGTTTATCAGAATTGAGGGAGATTATCAGAAGCGCGTGGCTTGTACTTAATGAGCATGCGCGAATAATACATAATACCACTTATCTACCTATATATTGTGGTTATATATGCCTTCGCAACATAAAGTACATAAAGAAAAAAAATTCTCGCAGTATTGAACCTTTGCAAAGATACAATAAGCACGCAATAAGAGTAAAATAGTTCCTTGGCTTCACAAGTATCAGGCGCAAGAATCACACGCACACACACACGCGCGCACACACATACAAGCACACACATACACGCACACACGCACGCACACACACACGCACACAACTACAAAATATGAGTTACAGGCATTAACTCACAAATTACATACATTTGAAAACTGACGCACGCGCGAAAACACAAAAAGCTTTGTCACGGCTCGAAGAGTCAACGAAAATTTCAGTAGACTCACTTTTTAAAAAAAGTATATGCACAGTTATCAGTGCTCTGTATTAAACTGAACGAAGAGTCCGGCTATGCGAAGAGCATTGAAATCTCCATGCAACTTCATCCACAAATATGAGGAAAGCTGCAACATTCACCTCGCAAAGAACGGCGTGCTTAGAAGGCGCGAAATCCCTTCTCCCTATGTTATGGAGCCACTGCTTCCGACGCACGACATTCCGTTCCCCTCGGGGGATATAAAATAAGGCTTGCCCTTTCTCTGGCCTGCTGCTGCATTGAAACGCGCTGCAGCAAGACATTTTCACGGAGAACGAATCTCAGATTCCTACGAAAGGATGGAAAAACTTGGGAAACACACGTTCGGAGCGGCAGGGCGACCACCACTTGGACTGCTCATGGCGAGCGAGAGAAACTAAAGGCGCGCGAAAGTAAGTTTCGCGCCGTTTTCGTGACGTCAGTGTCACCTGACGGGGTAGTCTCGAGCGCCGCAGCCATTCAGCGTGGCGGATGCGCTGCCTCCGCGAAAGAGGGGGAGAAAAAGAGGAGGTTGACCGCGCCGGCGAGGGCGTTGCGGCGTAGATCAAAGCGTGTCGCTACTTTCTAACATCAAGGGGTTTTACCAACGGCTACCAACGCCAGGAGCGGTAGCCGCGCGGCGACCGCGACGAGCCGAGTTGCTGGAGAATCGAGGACCGTGATCTGACGTCACAGTGCGGCCACTGCTCAAAGTGCGGCGATGGCGAAGAGGCGAAAACCTGGCGTAACGTAGCTATCGCTACAATATATCGCTACGTTGCGGAAGTCACATGTAAATTGTATTTAAAATATTTACAAGCAAGGCAACAATGCACAAACAAGATGGCTGTCGAGACCAGTTTCACCTCAACGCGTCAAATCGTCTTCTTCAGATTTTCGCGTCAGTCTTTGTTGCGCCGTAGCCTAACCGCTGCCTGTAAAGGTGCCGTCTCGGTGGAGGAGAACTCGCGGCAAAGTAAGGCTTCAGCCGAGAGAGATGCACAACGTCAGTGCGGACACGCGGGTCAAGCGGAGCGATCTCGTTGTTAACATCGCCAAGCTGACGGAATATCGTGTAGGGCCCTGTGTAGCGCGACAACAGCTTTTCAGGCAAGGCGACGGGGCGACATGATGTCCATAGGAGGACAACGGAGCCATATGTAACGTACGTCCCGATTACAGTGCGCTGCCAATTCTCAATATTATTGCGATAGCAATTATATGGACACTCCAAGCGCATTTCTGCCGTCGGCGTCGCCATCATCGTCGCTGTCGCCGTGAGGTTCCGTATAAAGTCCAAGGGCGATAAAATCGTCGCCGCGCTCCGTATGTGCGAGTAAAAGCGCGCGAGGGACGCGCGCTTTCACTGGAGGCTAGCGGTAGCTCGCATCATGTTGGGCCCTCGCCTCAGCCGACTGCTCCTGCCCGACATACTCGGCAGTCGCCCTGCAGACGGCGTCTTCCAGCTAGCTAGGCCTGCTGCTTCGGCTGCCTTCGGAGCGCCTGCCAAGATGGCAGTCCTTGGTGGGGCTGCGGCTGCTGGGAGGGCACCTGCGCAATACTTTTTACCTCCAACTGTACACACATCGCTGTCGGCGAAGAACTGGGGGCGGGGAGGGGGAGGAGGGGAGACGAGAACGCCGCCCGTCCTGCCGAGGCCGTCGAGGACGCGGCCGTCAATGCCGCCCACTTTCCCGCCTCCCGTAGCCCTGGAAACACGTCAACAACAACAACAACAACAATGTGAAATGACGTTACTGTCAGAGCTCACCTCTTCCCGATCGCTGCCCTGGCAGCCTCTTTTTTGGCTTTGTGGGCCATCTTGGGCCAGTTATTCCACCAGCAGCTTGTTGTTTTCACCGCTGGCCCCTGTTCATTCAGAACTGCCGCTATCTCTCCTCATATACGTGGCAAGAGCTCTGTAGGCGCTCTCGCCATGTATGGATGCTGCTCGAGAATAGTGTACGATTAAGGGTTCTGACAGAGGCTAGCCGCGTCTACCCAAGTGACTCAGAGGCTAGTTGACCGAACGAATGCGCACACTTATTCGGTAACACCATATATATATATATATATATATATATATATATATATATATATAGAACGCATGGCGCGTAGCGCCCTCTACATCTATCCCCTGAGATATGCACACAAGAAACACCAAACACTTCCCAAGTCAAGTGTTCTCGGAGTCTTGACTCGACGCCCAAACCTGGTGACTCTCACGCCGCGATCATTGGAGACTTGGGGTGTCACTGTTACTGTGGCGTCCGTTACCGTGGTCGGCGCTTCGTGCTCCTCGCGGTTTTCACTCTGAGCTGGCTCATCGCTGGGTCTGCATAGGGCACTAGATGCATCCTATTACGCACAAGCACTGCGTTGGGTGTTTCCACAACGTACGAGCTGGGCTTGGAGGCTGGGCTAAGAACACATGCCATATCCTTGATGTCTCGAACCCAGACCATATCTCCTGGCTGCAGCGGAGGAAGGACGGTCGCGGCATGGCGGCGATCGAAGTCCTTCTTCTGCTGCCTTCTCACCTATTCGTCTTGGCACCTGACATCGTCTGGCGCCGGTCACTTCGGTTCCAGGCGATCCACTGTCTTGAGAAGCCTGGTTCGCAGACTGCGACCCAACAGAAGCAGCGCTGGGCTGAACCCTGTGACGCCTGAAGTGTCTCTGTACGACAGAAGAGCCAGAAAAGGATCGTCTGCTTTCGCAAACAATTCTTTGATCGCACGCACCATCCTTCCACTTCCCCAGTTGACTGCGGGTAGTTTCGACTTGAGGTGATGTGTTGGAACCCATAGCGCTTCGCAAAAGCTCCAAAGGCATGTGAAGCAATCTGCGGTCCATTATCACTTCGTACTACTGCGGGAATGACAAAACAAGCAAAAATGCTTTTGATTGCATTGATCGTTCGTGCTTCAGAGTTCGTGCTTCGCATGTAGATGACTTCAGGGTAGCGAGAACGATAATCAACTATTAGTAGGTAGTTGTGTCTGTTGTAACTAAACAAGTCCATTCCTACTTCTTGACACGGTTGCGCTAGAGTCTTCGTTACCACCAATGGCTCACTTCTTTGTGCTCATGTGACTGCATACTGCCAGCAGTGAGTGACTCTGTCCCGTGTTTGCTGCAAAAGTCCGTGCCACCACACGGAATCTTGGGCCCTTAGGCGGCAGTCGGTTAATTCCCTGGTGGCCTTCATGGATAAGTTCCAGCGTATTCTTTTGCAGCGAAGCCGGGATGACAGAGCGATTACCTTTTAGCAAGATGCCGTGGCACAGAGAAAGATCACCTCAATGGCTCCAGTACTTCTTGATGCGCTCCGGAAGCCTGTCTGGATGACGCCAGCCCTGAGTGCATTATTTGACGAGCTGGTTACATTCCCAGTCCAGCTCTTGGTGCCTGCGAACATCATCTACAGTAACCAGCTTCGTGTCTGTGACCGTAGCAACTTGAAATTTCATAAACTCCTCTACCACATTCAACAGACTGATTGACGGCTTCTCATCCGGAGCCCTTGAAAGAGTATCCGCAGTGGCTAGCTGTTTGCCAGGAACGTAGACCAGGCTAAATTGGTAGGCAATAAGTTTGATGTGAAACCTTTGAATACGTGGGGGCCACGTGTCCAAGTCAGGGTTACCAAGTAGTGTTAACAGCGACTGGTGATCGGTTTCTACCGTGAAATTTAAGCCACGCACGTATTGGTCAAAACGGTGCACTGCCCATGCTACCGCCAGCGCCTCTTTCTCTGGCTGTAGCGCTGTTCCGCTTCCGTAAGTGACCTGGATGCGAACGCTACCGCACGTCGCTCGCCGTATGGTTGTTCCTGCAGAAGAACGGTTCCCATCCTAATGAGCTCGCGTCGCATGAGACAATGGTATTACGACTGGGATGATATTTTGCGACGCACAGGTCTGATGTGAGCATCGCCTTTACTCGATTAAAAGCAGTCTCTTGAAGCGGTCCCCATTGCCATGCATTTTGCTCGCCTAGCAATGCGCGAATAGGGGTGGTTTGCCTGCGAAAGGTTGGGCAGGAAGCGAACAATATGATTAGCCATGCCGAGGAATCGCCTTACCCCAGGAACGTCCTTGAGTGGTTCCAAGTTGCACAGTGCTTCGAATTTGCTGGGATTTGGCGAGATACCGTTGGCGTCGATGACCACACCCAGAAACTCTACTTTGTCTTGACCGAAGCAGCATTTTGACTTGTGGAGTTTAACTCCGGCTCTCCTCAGACGTTCAAGAACCCCCACAAGTCGCTTGTCGTGCTCTTCTCGGTCTTTGACAAAAACCAGGATGTCGTCTATCAAGTTGACGACGTTCGGTTGCCCCTCCAGAATTCGAGCCATTTCTCTCTGAAAATACTCCGGTGCTTGTATCGAGCGTAATGCACACCGTGATCACCACACGAAGAAGCGTTTATTGAAGACACGGGAACGCATATATAGCCGCGCTTGCGCACAGCGTTGCTCTCCTTGTTCGCCCAGTGTTGCTGCCTTGGCTGGCCGTTGCATCCTCCTTTCTTTGAAGAATGAAAACACTGAAAACACAGATAGGACTGAAAGCATTGAAAGCACTGAAAGCACTGAAAGCACTCAACATCGATGCGTAGCAGTCGACACTCCTAGGCTGTTTCAGTCTGCTGGAACCCGTGCGTGTAGGCCAGGCGGTCTGGGGGTCTTCGCGGTCTGGTAGATCGTCGCAGTGAATCTGCAATGTTGGGCACTCCTGGTGTGCCATGCTGGTGGTCGGTCCTGTGTGGCCTGCGGAGGTTCTTGCCTCTGCTGTGTGACAGCGCTCGGAGATGAATCAGGGGCGTCGTCGCAGTCGTCCGCCTGGTAATGGATGGTTCGATAGAACGCTTCTGGTGTTTTGCGAAGGTGCTGTCTATTTCGACGGAAAATCCGGCCATCCTCAGTCAGAACGGTGTACGATCTCGGGGCCACGAGATCTTGGACTTGCGCTTTGATATCCCATCTACCATTTCGGAGGATTCGGACGACGTCTCCCTTCTGTAGCGGAGCTAGTGGTCTTCCTGAGGTCCTTGCCTGAACATGTTTTTGAACGAGACCTGAGGATGACGCTGAAAAATTTGGAAGTAGCGTTCTTAGACTTCGTCCCATTAGCAGTTCCGATGGTGAACGGCCATCTTCGAGAGGACACACCCTGTAGTTGAGAAGGCCCAAATAGAAGTCCTCTTTCTTGGTCTCAGTCTTGCCCAGAAGCCGCTTGACCACTTGTACGCCCTTCTCGGCGAGCCCATTGGACCTGGGAAAACGTGGACTTGAAATCGTATGCACAAAGTCATAACGAGCCGCAAAATCTTTAAACTCTTTTGACGCAAACTGCGGGCCGCCATCACTGCAAACTTCTAGTGGTATTCCATGCCTTGCAAAGATCTGACGTAGTTTATGAATGACAGTTGTTGCAGAGGTCTCCTTCAGGTGCTCGACTTCTGGAAAATTAGAGTAGGCATCATAGACAACCAAAAAATGCTTTCCGGCGTGTTGAAAAAGATCTGTACCAACTCTGGCCCATGGCATGTCTGGAACGGTGCGCTGGCACAGGGGCTCGTCAGGCTGTCGATAAGCAAACTTCTTGCAAACGTCACACCTGTCAATGAACTGGGCAATATCTGTTGACATTCCTGGCCAATACATCAACTTGCGAGCCCTCGATTTGCATTTTCCTAAGCCGAGATGCCCTTGGTGCACTCGTCGCAGCATCTCTGTTCGCATGCTTGCAGGCACGACTACTTTGGTTCCCTTGAGGAGTACTCCGTTGACTACAGAAAGTTCTTGTGTGAAGGACTTTAGCTCACCTTCTATAGGCATTGATGACTGCAGCCTGGAGATGACGTCTTGCGCCGTTGCATCACTGGCAGTTGCTACCTGCAGACGGGATAGGGTGGCTGGTCCGACGACGGCAGTCAGGGCGCCCACGGCATGAACTTCAACGTCCGTTGTGCCTTTTTCTGGTTGTTCCCGTGATGGGATTCGTGACAATGTGTCAGCAACAACCAATTTGCTGCCTGGAACATACTGCAACTCAAACTCGTACTTCAGCAGTCGAAGAAATAGTCGTTGCAGACGCGGTGGCATGTCGCCTATTTCCTTCTTTGAAATTGCCAATAATGGGTTGTGGTCGGTTTCGATAACGATATGTCTTCCTATGACATAATCATTGAACTTTTCACAGCCGAATGTTATGCCCAGGGCCTCTTTTTCTATTTGGGCGTACCTTCGCTCGGTTTCTGTGAGTGCACGCGACGCGTAGCCTACCGGGCGCCAGTCTCCTCCATGTTGTTGGAAAAGCACTGATCCGAGTGCAAATGCTGACGCATCCGTCGACAGTTTTGTGGGAAGCTCGGGATTAAAGATAGCCAGGACGGGCGCTTCCGTCAGCATCATCTTGAGCTGCGCCCACTCACGCTCGTGAACATGCGTCCATTCGAAAACTGTGTCCTTTCTAATCAGGCTGCGCAAGGCCTCAGTATGGGCTGACAACAGTGGCAAGTACTTGCCGAAATAGTTCACGGTACCAAGCAAGCGTTGAACGTCTTTCTTGGTCGTTGGCGGAGGGTGGTTTAAAACGCACTTTATCAGGTCGGGATCGGGCTCAATACCTTTGGAACTAATCTTATCACCCAAGAAGCTGATTTCAGTGCGTCCGAAAATGCACTTTTCTGCATTCAAAGTTAGGCCCTCTGCCTGTGCCCTTTCCAGCGCTTTGAACAGGCGTTCATCATGTTCCTTTTGCGTAGAACCCCACACTAGCACATCGTCAATGTACACACGTGTTCCCGGGAGGTCGTCAAATATCTGGCTCATTGTACGCTGGAAAACTTCGGGTGCAGATGCAATACCGAACGGCAGTCTGAGATACCGATACCGGCCAAACGGCGAACTGAATGTGCAGATTTCTGATGTGTTTTTGTCGAGAGGAATTTGATGAAAACCACTGTTGGCATCGAGTCTGCTGAAATACTTTGCATGCGCTAGATACCCTTCGATTTCTTCCCGACATGGCAACTGAAAGTGCTCTCTCTTCACCGCCCTATTAATTGCTCGCGGGTCCATGCATACTCTTAAGTCCCCATTTTTCTTCCTCACGATAACCAGGGGACTTACCCAGTCTGATGGTTCTTCCACCTTCTCGATGATGTTTGCAGCATTCATCCGGTCAAGTTCTTTCTTAAGTGGCTTCTTGAGGGCGAAAGTTACACGCCGGGTTGGCTGTACCACAGGGACAGCGTCCTCTCGAAGCACCATTTTGTACTCGCACCGCGTCCTGCCAATGCCGGTGAATAACCTCGGGAATGCCTGCTTTAGGCTTCCATATGCCTCGCTGCTGTCCACCGCGTTCACTCTGTTGACCAGACCAAGTTGCTCACTTGCCCCGAGGCCCAGAATGGCTTGCTTCTTCTTTACTATGAAGAACTCAAGTAGCACACGCCGTTTGTCTAACTGCACGGCGAGGCGAACCTTGCCACTGTGTGGTATTTCGCCACCCCCATAATGGCGCAGGATGCTCCTCGTGGGGTACGGCTGCTGCTTAGTTCCGAGCCTTTTGAACAGCGAACGCGGCAACAAGTTAGCCTGCGCTCCCGTATCGACCTTCAGCTGCACATCAGTTCCTTCAATGTTCGTTGTTATAATCCAGTCGCGACTTTCGGGGCCACGCTTACTTTCCGTCGTGTTGATCTCCAGAACGTCGAAGTCACTGTCACTCTCCGCTCCTTCGAACACGTCATCAACGGCTGCTCGCTTGCTTGTACAGCAGGCGGCGAAGTGATTAGGCTTCGTGCACTTGAACTTGTTGCATGTCTTGCCGAACGCCGGACACTTCCTTGGCGCGTGCGAGAAGTTGCAGTACCGGCATTTTTGGCGTCCGCGTTTCGCTTGCGTTCGTGAAACAGGTTCAATCTTGTTTTCCTCCATCCACGCCCTATTTTGCGATTCGGCAAGTTCCTCAGCTTTGCAGCATTCTACTGCTGTAACCAGCGTCAGGACTTTCTTTCGAAGAAGTTTTTCTCGCAGGGAAGTGCAGCAAATGCCATACACGATTTGGTCCCGCAGCATGGAATCTCGCAAATCCCCAAAGTTGCACGTTCTTGCTTTTAGTTGCAGATCCCGAAAGAACTGTTCAAATGGCTCTCCGTGTGCCTGACGACGCGAGCGGAACACATAGCGTTCGTAAGTCTCATTACGCTTAGGCAAGCAGTAGTTTTCAAACGCTTTAACCAACGCGTCGTAGTCATTAGCTTCCTCCGGTGATAGGTTCAGGGTATTAAACACGTCAATAGCTTCTTGACCCGCAACATGCAAAAAAATTGCAGCTTTCTGCTCCTTACTGCGTGGCTTCGTGGGCTCCGTTGCTATCAGGTACAGCTCGATGCGTTGCTTGAATGTCTGCCAGGACGCCGCTGCGTTGTCGCCCACTTGCAGTGGCTCAGGCGGGGGTAGGTCGGTCATGGTCCCGTGAGCGAGCTACACTTCTGACACCATGTATCGAGCGTAATGCACACAGTGATCACCACAAGAAGAAGCGTTTATTGAAAACACGGGAACGCATATATAGCCGCGCTTGCGCACAGCGTTGCTCTCCTTGTTCGCCCAGTATTGCTGCCTTGGCTGGCCGTTGCAGTAGTCAACACCTTGCGATAGCCAATCGATTGTCAATAAATAACTAATCAATAATCGATCAATAATCAATAAATTCCGAAAATGCTGCAGATGACATGGTGGTGCTTCATCATCATCCTAAATTTATGTCCACTGCAGGACGAAGGCCTCTCCCTGTGGTCTCCAATTACCCCTGCCTTGCGCTAGCTCATTCCAACTTGCGCCTGCAAATTTCCTAACTTCATCACCCCACCTAGTTTGCTGCCGTCCTCGACTGCGCCTCCCTTCTCTTGGTATCCATTCTGTAACTCTAATGGTCCACCGGTTATCCATCCTATGCATTACATAGCCTGCCCAGCTCCATTTTTTCCTCTTAATGTCAACTAGAATATCGGCTATCCCCGTTTGCTCTCTGATCCACACCGCTCTCTTCCTGTTCTTTAACGTTACGCCTAACATTTGTCGTTCATCGCTCTTTGTGCTGTCCTTAACTTGTTCTCGAGCTTCTTTGTTAACCTCCAAGTTTCTGCACCATATGTTAGCACCGGTAGAATGCAATGATTGTACACTTTTCTTTTCAACGACAGTGGTAAGCTCCCAGTCAGGATTTGGCAATGGCTGCCGTATGCACTCCAACCCAATTTTATTCTTATGTAGATTTCTTTCTCATGATCAGGGTCCCCTGTGAGTAATTGATGTAGATAAACGTACTCCTTTACAGATTCTGGTGGTGCTTAGTCTACCCCAAATACGTAGCCAATACCTTGCGACAGCCAATCGATAGCCAGTCAATAGCTAATCGATAATAGATCAACAATCAATAAATTCCGTAAAATGCTGGGGATGACTTGGTAGTGCTTAGCCTAGCCCGAAAGCCAGGACTAGCTAGGTGCCCATCAGCTTCGGTGTCTCTTAAGCATTGCGCCTCCAGTGCAAGCTACGCAAATTTTTTTAAGTACACTGGAGGAATAAGGCCTCTCCCTGCAATCTCCAATTGCCCCTGTCTTGCGCTACCTGATTCCAAGTTTTACCTAGTACGTGTACATATTATGTTGCCGCGGGCAATCCGCCGCGCCATTGTTTGGCATAAACCTGTACATTAGAATTGCGTGCGTATTTTTAAAGGTGCGCAAATTACTTTGCATACGTATGCTATTCAAAATGAGCGTAATAGAGAGGCCTGCTTCGAACATTCCGGATGACGTTAAGTGGGAAGCCAATCAAATCACTCGCCCGAGCGACATTATACTCGCCATTACTACACAAAATGTGCTAAGGCGGCTGAAAACGCGCCGCTGCAGTCATTCGCGATGCGGATTTTTTAATTTCTGTAGTAAATCACACACTTTACGCGAAGTACTTGAATCTGTCTGTTCATGATCAGGAGTACCATATATAGCCTACCGACTCAGTGAATTTGTACACAACCAGCAAAATCATTTCTCTGTCCCTTTAGGGTGATTAAAACCGGGATAACATATGTACCAGATATCTCTTGCGGGTAGTCTATTTTATTGAATTGAGTTCTGGAATTTTACGCGCCAAAACCGAGATTTGATTATAAGGCACGCCGTAGTGGGGGACTCCGAATCAATTTTGATCACCTGGGGATCTTTAACGTGCCCACAATGCACGGGACACAGGCGTTTTTGCATTTCGCCCCCGTCGAAATGCAGCGCTGCAGCCGCGATTTGGTCCCACGATCTCGTGCTTAGCAGCACAACACCATAGTCGCTAAACCACTATGGCAGGTAGTCTATTTTATTCCATTCTACATATGCACATCCCCCCTCATGTGAGCGTGCCTACTTGTGGCAAGAGTTCTGTAAATCGAGAAACGTCACTTAAATGAGACCGCAGCATTTATCGTGCCCCGCATTCGGTGCAATAATTCCGTTCAAACTAGTACTAAACACTTCATAATTGTGTTTCGGATATTGTGCAATATACCGCGCTTGTCAAATGAGCCATGTTTCATGACGTGACTATCTTACAATCGTTTCATAGATTTCAGGCACTTGTGCAGACATGACATCAAGTGTTAATGCAGGGGTGGTATATCTTTTAGATACTATAAGGTAGCTTCGTGCATGATCAAAATAAAGGAATATGACATTTCTGCCCCGAGCCATGGCTAATTAGTTAGCAGTCTAGCTAGAATGCTCACAGACCGTGTAGATTATAATGGTGAAGTCAAGCAAAGCAAGGGAAAAACAATCGTAGTACACCAGCAAACGATTCATATGGTCGAAATGTTTTGCCAAGTGACGTTACTCGTTACTTGTCTGCAACGTTAAAGCTGTAGAAAATTATCGCTCCTATCTGTCGCTTTGAAAACGTTCAAGCCGCCATGGCGAGCTCGCGCCAGCGACTGTGGGCCATCATAAAATTGCAGTGGCCGTCCTCCTCAATTCTCGCGGTGGAGACGTCGTCCATGGTGAAGCGCAGCAGGGATTTGCTCTGCGTGTCGTATTTGGGCCACGGCTCGTCGTCCCGGCTGGTCGGAGTCCTGCGCGAGAGGAGCGATGCGGTGACGTATCGCCGCAGTTCTGTCGTGCGCAACTTGTTAGTCCCATCAAAACTAAATATTTTTATCAGTAATGAATTTCAAGAACCTGCTTATACGCGCGAGCCCTTGCATTATGGGCGTTGGCATAGCTTGTATGAAGAATGCAAAATGATTCATTGATGCGTTGTTTATTTGATTCACATGAATCGGGGATAGGCTTGTGCTTCGCCGAATGAAGCGCGACAGAAGTTAAAAGAAGTGAACCCATAACTCCTGCATTATATCAAATGCGTTCCAGTAGTGTTTCCAATAGCGTTTTCTGCTCCTCAGAAACTGTCAATGTTGTGCAGCCGTATTTCTAAAACAAGTAAAAAACCAGATGCTGAAAAGAACCACGTGAAGGTTGTAGATTGTAGCGTCAGTGGTATATAAGATTCCGCTTTCATGTGGCAAAGTGTATGTAAGGCAGTCGGGCCACTGTGTTAACGAGCGCCTTAAACAACACGAGCGATCAATACCGACAGGTACAGGTTCCCATTTAGCGCAACATTGTATAAAATATGCAATGTGCAAGTACAAAGCTATGTTTCATGATACTACGATTTTGAAAAAGAGGCATGATACCACCACCCGAGAATTATCGGAAGCTTTTTTTCATACAGTCACTGGGTTCGCAGTGCATTATTTTGCCTTCTTTAGGCTTGTACAGCGCTGAATATTGTTCTCTTTTTTTGGATTCTGTGAGATGAGTGCGCTCTGGTGATCGGATGTTTAGGTGGGTGCTACGCATGGTGCTCACTGCGCATGTTCTTCTGGATTCTGCTCTCTGTAAAGGAGTGACGCAATAAAATGATGTCAGTTGAGAGTAGCGCCTTGTCCTGTCTAGTGTCCGTCATTTTGCGCTTAACAAAGTAATTATGGATCATCCCATGTCTTTAGAGCGAATGGTTCTCGCGATCCTCCTGGCCTCATGAAACCTGACACTGAGTAAAAAAAAAAAAAAATGCGCCGTTTCGCTTCCCGGACACGTACCCTGTTTTTGCGAACGTCGCCCACCTCCGCATCAGCCGCCTGCTTTGGGCCAGCACTTTTTCGGGCATCTTGCGGTCGCCGGCGAGCGCGCCACCCAGCGTCACGAAGGCGTCGAAGTAGTGCGTCGGGTGGCGGTAGAACCCGGTGGTGGTAGTGTTCTGCTGCTCGTCTTCGACGCGTGCCGTCCCGTTGGCCTCACCGTGCGGCAGCACGTCGTTCGCGGTGGCTTCGAGGACGTACCGGTACACGGTGCCCCCACGCCTCGTCACAAGGTCCGCCATTACCCCGGAAGGGCACGCCACTTTGACGTCGGCAAGGAACTCGGCCGCCTGGACGTAGCGATCGGCGCTGGAGTACCCGTTGCCGCTGAAGTAGAGCCTCCAGACGGGACCCAGCCTCGGTCTGGCGAAGAACTGTAGCACAAGGCGCTCGAGAAAGATGCGCACGAAGCCCCTGGGCCAGCGACCGACTTGAGCCAGGGACCAGTCCTTGAAGAATTGGGCCAGGTAGAATTCGCCTTCGTTCGTCGTGTGTCCGATCAGAAGTTGGGTCCCGTTCAGGGCAGGCAGCAGCTCTCGCGAGGGGTCGGCTTTCTGCGTGCCTTCTTCGGTGGCCGTTGGCATGCCGGCCACGAGCAGAGATCCCTTGCCCCAGGGCTCGTACATGGGGCCCAATTGTTTGCCGTTGATGCCGTCGAACGCTTCGAGGTCGTGAAGAAGAGCGAATGGCGAGGCCGCTCGCAGGCACTCGATCAGGGAGCCTGCGATGTCTTCGTCGTCCATGGAGTTGTTCCTGCGAATCGCCATGTTGGCCAAAAGGATGGCTGTCATGAAATTATGCGTGGTTAATATGAATGCAGAACTTTTGAGTAGAGATGTTGTGGTGTGAAACTTAAGAGTTTGTCTCAACACTTCAGAACTATTCGCACGCTAGTGATATCTCTTCGTATCTCGTTTTTCTTTTTTTTTTTGGGGGGGGGGGGCGAGGGGGGGGGGCGGGAGCGAGGTTGCTTTTTGGTAGGATGGTTTCATTTCCGTTGTAGATCTCTCGTAAACTAGAAACTAGAGACACGTACAAAATATTTCGCGAAAAGTGTCCGCACATGTGCAGCTGTCGCCATTACCTATGAAAACCAAATATGTTACGCCATGTACGACTTATTAAAAGGCTTTACTAAGTGCGTCACTAAATATCAGGTCATTACTTCCCGCAAGTGCTCTGACATAGGTTATTTACAGCCGGTGTGGTTTTTATATACGCAAATACACAAATGACTCCAGAGTACCAGAACCTTAAGTATAAAACATGTTCTGCGTATTTTAAGGCAAAAACGGTGTCTTTGAGTAACTGAGTGTTTCATTTTCAAACGAAGTGGGTGACACTGCTTGCCATTTACCCGCCACGGTGGCTCAGTTAGGTAAGGCGTTGCGCTGCTGAGCGCGTAAACGCGGGATCGAATCCCGGCCGCGGCAGGCGCATTTCGATGGGGCCGTGTGCTTGCGTTGTAGTGCACGTTAAAGAACCCCAGGTGGTCAAAATTATTCCAGAGCCCTCCACTACGGCGTGCCTCATAACCATAACTGGTTTGGCACGTAAAGCCCCAGAAAGAATTGCAACGAGAGACCACTTCCGCTAATTTCAAGCGGGAATTGCGGCGTTGAATGCCCAAAAGCAACACATGTATAAAAGACACCATAGTCGAAGGCTTCGGTAGAACTTCGACAAAGCGAGTTCTTTAAAGGGGCCCTGAACCACATTTTATCGAAGTGGAGAAAGACATTTAAAGTGAAAATATGCTATTTCAGAAATACTTTGCCGCAAAAAAGAACTTCAGTGCGTTCAGCAGAAGCGGTGTTATTGGCATTCAAACACGGCCTCCCCTTCTTCCTGCAATGCCTTGCACTGCGAAGGCTACGGCGGAGTGGGGCGGGGCCACAACGCTCCGCCTTCGTAATGTCACCGTGGAAAAGTCAATAGAAAATGTGTATTAGGAACCACCGGTACCTTGTAACATAATAAAACTTCTTCTTGGACAAGTTCGTGCGATTTGGAAAACATTTTAGGGCGCTAAGAAGACGCATGCAAGCTAGAAACACATACAGGGCGTCTGTGTGTCTGCGAGTGTTTCTCCCTTGCGTGTGTATTTTTAGCACCCTCAAATCATGTTTTCCAATCTACATCGTAACAATCCACTTCATTTTTATTTTCATGTTTAGTTATTCGCTCGGACTTTGTCGTGCCGCTGTTATCTGAGGTATCAGCTAGTCGGTATGACCGGTTAAAATAAAATTAAATTAACTAGATTGTCACAAGAATTACTAATAAATATGTCAATTTATAAGTACTTACATTGGATGGTCTACGAGCCCAAACCACGATCTGGTTATGAGGGACGCCGTAGTGGGGGGCTCCGGAATAATTTTGACCACCAGCGTTCTATACAGTCTTAAAACGTTTTGCACCCTTTGGGGCTCATCTTGTCCCACAAAAATTATCATCATCTATCTTGCGCGCCTCTCCTTTCTGCAAAGCTGCGCGCCCGACACTTCCAGGTCCTGAACGGAATGCGCGTTATGAACGTGATATAGCATTCCCGACAGGTAAGTAGTAGCGCAGAGATTTCAAAAAAATGAACGCCAGCAAGGCAAATTATGATTACGGTGGTCGGACAAGATAAGCCCCAGTGGGTGCAAACTTTTTTAAGAGTGTAACATGCACCCAATTAATTGTACGCTTGTGTTTCTTGCATTCCGGCCTCATCGGAATGCGGCCACCGTAGCCGCGATCCACGAGCCATATCCCCTGGGCTATCATGGCGTGGATTATGGGAAATCCAACGCACATGTTGGCACCTACGATAAGCGCAGCTTTCTTGAATCATTTCAATGAAATGCTGTGGAAGGAGGCACATGATGCGTGCTACGTACTGGATCTATTGATAACCTATGCAATTGTTTAACCGCGGCGCAGGTGCATGGGATACCCCCCGTTACCTGTATACTTGGCGACAGACACCAACGTCGAATCAGGAAGAAGACTAAAAATAACTATAGGTCCACATGCTACACCTGAGCGACTGTAATGCGCTAACATTATCAAGAACACCAGGGTTTCAGTGTTTCCAGGATTAGCGCGGGTTATAAACCACATTGAAACCCTCGCGAGAACATATAACTTCACTACGACTACGGGGTCCACCGAGATAACTCGGCAAAGCCCCACTACGTCAATCTCTGGGGTGGTATAATATAGGCAAAAAAAAAAAGTTTGCTCTCATTTTTCTTCTGGTGTATTACGTGGCGTTGATTATGAGGCACGCCGTATAGTGCGGGACAGCGGATTAATTTTGACCAATTGAGGTTCTTTAATGTGCACCCAACGCACGGTACACGGGCATATTTGCACTTCACGCCTATCTAAATGCAGCAGCCGCGACGGGGATTTGATCCCGTGAACTCGTGCTTAGCACCGCAAGGTCATAGCGGCCATAGCCCCTAAGCCACCACGGCCGTTCGCTCTAATACAGTCCGTGGACTCGGACGATATTTCACAGCAACTGCTAATAGATACTGACGTGCTGGCAGTTCTCCTTGCGTGAGCGCAGACAGCAGCCGCGTACTCTCGTATCTCCGGGGGGCCCGCGAACGGTACTCGCTCGGTCGCCTCGAACGGGCTTCCGCCCTGCATGACGACGCGGTGGAACAGCCGTTGGCTCGCCGGCATCAGCAGGTGCAGGCCGGCACTCACGGCGCCGCTATCCACTCCGACGAGCGTGACGGAGGCGTTGTTGCCGCCGAAAGCGGCCGCGTTCTTCGAGACCCACTCGAGCGCGGCGTGCTGGTCGCGCAAGCCCTGGTTTCCGGGCACGCTGAAGAACGGTGTTGTCAGGAAGCCGAACACGTTGAGCCGGTAGTTGGGTACGAACACCACGACGTCCTCGGTGGCCGCCATGTAGCGGGCGTCGTACAGCGCGTCGTCGTTCGAGCCCCGCTGGAACTCGCCGCCGTGCAGGATCACCAGCACCGACCTGGGAGATCGAGGTACCCCAGTCGAATCAGCTCACGCCGTTTATCGCTTGATGTGATCGTGCCAGTACAGCTTTTCTCAGGTTTAATTTTCTTCTAGGAATGGGGAAATGAAATGCGATGGCAGTTGTTCAAGTAATAGGTGATCCTGTTTTATTTTACCCTTTGTATTTTTACGACAGCTCCGACGGGCTCACTCTTCTATTGTTTTGATGTCCACCGCGCTGTCCGCCGGCGAGCAACGCAAAAATTTCAGTCGCCTATATTCCAAACTGGGCTACCGCCTGTGCGACATGCATTTACTGGACAGTATGGATAACAGGGCTGGGTGATTGATCGGTTAACCTTCCGGTTAATCGATTAAAGCTTTAAATTATTCGTGGCTTACTTATTTTGATCGCGTTTAATCGGTTAAGCTGACATGACCACAAAAAAGGCAACTTCCGGCATTGATGTCCCTGCTTATCGTGCTTCACAGAGAGGAAGGGAACGAGTTCCGGCTGCGCCCACACATGCGCACGGCACTTGCGGCAATACGTGATGAAATATTTTTAGTTTTCCTATCCCTCTTTGTGTGATGTAGCACACGTGTGTGCGTATTCTTTTCTTAGCCAGAAAATTAAAGATAACCACCGGCATCTCACTTTCCTTCGGTGCTTGAAGGCGGCAGGAGGCGGAGCGCAGAACGAAAACAGACGCCGCCTCTTCTGACTTTTTGACAAAGAGAGTTGATGAGGAGTTGACGCGCTAAAGGCGCCGGCAAAACGCAAGCCTGAACTCTTCCCGACGCTTGCAAGTTGTCTGTGTTCCTGTGTTGTAAGTTTCCAGCTAGGCTCAAGCTTGCAAAATCAAACAAATATAAAAGTAAATCTCGAAGGAAAGTTTGGATTCAAATTTGACTCTATAGGGGGGAAGTTAGTAGTCCTAGGCAAGTTCACTGCCTTATACGCAAAAAGGCATTTTTCGTGCCCAGTGGCACCACTGCACTTCACTATCACATGCGAGCGAAATATCCAGTTTTGTCGACGCAACAAGGGTTACCTGAGAAGAAAGCAGGCGACCAGATTGCTTTAGAGTCGGGAATTGATCAGAAAGTGGACGCCCTCTGCTCAGATAACGCGCGCAACATCTGCCCTGGAAGTGGAAAAGCCAACTTCCAGAACCTGAAACGTGGGGTGCACACGCTCCGAGTGTGGGTTCGCAAGCCGCTTCACCTGACTGGTGTGGACAGGTTGTTGGCTATCTGTCGGTGCGTTGTATCCCACTTTAAGCACAGCTCGAATCATCAGTCGTTCCTCGTTCCTTGCAAAGCAGGCAGCGGAGACTAGGTGCATCTAAAAAGAAGCTCCAGCAAGACGTTGTCACATGGTGGAACAGCACTAAGTGAATAATCGTAAACAGCCTGTTTGAACTTATGAAGTCATTGCGCCGCCTCATGGGTTAACAGAGTGGCAGCAAGCCTCCAAGCCTCACTGATGAGCAGCGGGACATGTTAGAGAAGCTGTGGGATGCTTCTGCTTGATGTGACGGAGCTCCTTGTGGAAGAAGCATATGTAACTCAGCTCGTTTTCATCCCGGCCTTAAAGCTACTCGAAAATTAGATGACGGGGAACGACTGCGATCCGGTGTTAATGTGCCGCTTCAAGGCGATGCTGGAAGATTTCGTTGATGCTAAAGTTGTCGCTTGAAAAATTACGATGTTAGCGAGCCGGCTGCTTGCCTCGATCCAACATTCAAGAGCCTGGCGTGCCTCGACAACTACCACCGGGAAAACATGTGGGAACGGCTTTTGAGGCTAGCGAATGGATGATCGGTCAAGCAGATCTCGTATAACCAGATGAAAGAACACAAGTACTCCTTTTCAGCGGAAAACGACGAGGAAACAGCTACAAGCCAGGTATTGTATCGCTCAATGATAAAAAGAAATGACGACTGGGACCCCTTGTAGCAGTCGCGAGCGCAGGGCTCCCTTCCACCGGACATAAGGCCGGTTGTAAAGACGGTCATGTGCCGTGTGCCTCCCGGAAACATCAGTGTCATGCGAGCTCAGCTTCTCTCCAGCTGGCATGACTGTTAATAAGCAAAGAAACTCAGGACGGTAACAAGCTTCTTTGCCTCCGCAACTGGACCTGAGATTGCGTTCAACTGAGCTTGGCATGCTTCAATGGCCATTTGCGCAATGTGTCGTTCAAGCAATAATAAAGGCAACTGGCCATTCCAATAGCACTGTTTACTTTAACACGAAAGTGTTTTATGCCGGAGTTCGCGATGAACTTCCTTTAGAGGATGTAACGGATGTGACGTTCGGTGCCAACGAGTAGATAAGTTTTAAGGCGAATGCCTTAGATCTCCGTTAGCGTTGTGAGGTACAGAATATATCACGTGACGATTAGCAAAGTAATTTAATCATTGATTAGTGATTGGATTGTATTATTGATTGATTGTATTAGGGTTGATTAAGGTGCACTAAGGAAGATTAAGGTGGATAGGCTGATTTAAGCTGGATTAGAGTGGATTCAGGTGGATTGAGGTAGATTAAGGTCTATGATTTAGTATTAAGGAGAATTAGGGGGGATTAGAGCAGAATAGGATAAATTAAGGTGAATTAAGGAGGATTAAGGTTGATTGGGGTGCATTACGGTGGATAAAGGTTGATTAAGGTGTATTTAGGTGGGTGAATCAATACGTTTATCGAGGTCAATTACTAAAAGGGACTCTCATCATGAGAAGGAAATTTACAGAAGAACAAAACTGGGTTGGAGTGCGTACGGCAGGTATTGCCAAATCCTGACTGCCAGCTTACCACTGTCGTCGAAAAGAAAAGTGTACAATCATTGCATTCTACCGGTGCTTACATATGGGGCAGAAACTTGGAGGTTAACAATAAAGCTCGACAACAAGTTAAGGACCGCGCAAAGAGGGATGGAACGAAAAATATTAGGCCTAACGTAAAGAGACAAGAACAGAGCGGTGTGGATCACAGAGCAAACGGGGATAGCCGATATTCTAATTGACATCAATATTTTAAAAATGGAGCTGGTCAGGCCGTGTAATGCGTAGGATGAATAACTGGTGGACCATTAGAGTTACAGAATGGGTACCAAGGGAAGGGAAGCGCAGTCGAGGACGACAGAAAACTAGGTGGGGTGATGAAGTTAGGAAATTTGCAGGCGCAAGTTGGAATCCGCTAGCGCAAGACAGGGATAAATGGAGATCGCAGGGAGAGGCCTTCGTCCTGCTTCGTCCTGCAGTGGTCATAAATATAGGGCGATGATGTATAATGATGATGAACGTGGGTGAAGGTGAATTAAGGTTGATTAGGGGGTATTAAGGGGGATTAAGGTGGGTTAAGGTGAATTACAGTAGGCTTTACGAGGCTTTCGCCTTCGCGTCTCTTAGGCAATAGCTAAGGACACTTTTGGCGTTTGTTTACAGGGATGGCGCCGCCATCTAGGAGTGGTGAAGCGAAGTACTGTATCGTGACAATAACGAGCGCCGATAGGGACCGCTACGGTAGTCACAGTGCAGCGGAGGCTCCAACGCGGTATAGCGTGGTCTCGGCACTTTGCACACATGGTTTGTCTTTCGCGTCGGATTAGCCTGTGGCACCTCGTCGCCTACGGAGTGTTGCTTCGACATGCATCAGCAGGGATTACACGTCGCCTACTGCTTCCCTTGTGATGCCAACAACTAAGAAAACTGCTGCGGTAAGCGGTGAAGAAAGGTAACGGCGTAGACGAGCGATTCTCGCTTTGGTCTAGCGAGAGACACATCAGCGTAAAGCAGAACGCCTTCGCGCGTTCGTGGCGCACGCTGCGAAGTCTGCCACCTGCA
Organism: Dermacentor silvarum; assembly: GCF_013339745.2. Lineage (NCBI taxonomy): Eukaryota > Metazoa > Arthropoda > Arachnida > Ixodida > Ixodidae > Dermacentor > Dermacentor silvarum. Next base: position 61,368,807 of record NC_051159.1, on the reverse strand, counting down.
TTCCTAAAGCTGAGCCCGTTGCAACTCAACCGGCTGCCTAAGACACTATGGAGTCGGACCAAAATGCTCGTACCGCCGCCGAAGCGATTCGGCAGCTGAGCGCCGCTCGCCAAAACGACGCCGCGCGCCACGCAAACCTGCCACACAGTCGCCGGCCCGCAAGTCATGCGCCTTTCGTTGCAGCGGACCGTGAGTTCACGAAGCAAACATGCAACAGCTTCTGTGAAGACACGTTTCACTTTCGTGTTGTACTGATTCCTTTGGAAGAGGGATCACCATAACCTTTTTGTTTCTTCAAAGTGTCTGTATCGGGACAAATCCCCAGCTTAGATTTTAGATTTTTTTCGCTTGTTTGAATAAATGGACAAATCTAATTGATGAATTAATGAATTAAAAGGTACCCAGTAATCGGCTTGAAATTTTTAATACACGCCCAGCCATAACGAATAACGTTCGAGAAGCTTCCGATACACTAGGCACGTCATCCGCCAAGCTTTAAGACAACAGCGAGCGTACACAGGAAAGAGGTCACCGGCAAAGACTTAAAACAAGTAAACGCATGCGAGGAAATATGCAAGCCTGTGCTGACTAATTGGATAATTAGATGTAGCAACCCAGAGCAACACTGATACGAGTGATATCACAGTCACTCGTAGTGAGAGGCTCCCGAAAATTTTCGACCACCTGCAGTCTGTCATCACACATTTAAAAAATGGTACATTAACATTTCTGCACTCCGCCGTGGCTGGGAATGAAATCTGCGACCGCGTCCTCCGCCGCAGAGCGCTGTAACCGCTGAGCTACAACGGCAGCTTTTAGCGTGTGTACTACGGTCAAAATCTTATGCACTATTAGTCGGAGACAACCTGAGAATAAAAAGTTAGGCGTACGCTGTCCAACTCAAACAAAATTATGCGCCAGCCAATTAGCTTTGCTTATTTTTCTGACTTCAAAGAGTTCTTCGTGTATAAGCGTGCATTTTTTTTTCATTCAGAACTTAGTTTTAGAGAGATAGCTCTACTACTCTAGGTACAAACCCAGAAAACGCATGGTTCCGTAAAACTGAACTTCAAGCTCAGCCAAGGCCAAGCTGATACTCAGCCTGCCACTACCGGTGGTTGCTGCATAGGCGGCGTGGGCGCCCATATCTTCAAAGCGATTTGCGATGTCAACAAAGTGCGCGGTCGCGCGGGCCTAATCTTCAAAGCGATCTGCGATGTGTACAAAGTGCGCTTAGTGCTTGTAGCTTCGTATGCGCTGTGCTTTCGACGCTTAGTTCGCGTTGAAGCGAGACACAGCATGAAAGTCAATTCGCTCGCTGCTGCCGCGCCGAGCAGCGTCCGTGTGTTGTCTTGTGGTGCAATTGTAGGTGCGGTAGTTGCTGACGACGCCGAGCAGCGTCTGTGTCTATTCGCAAAGCAAGCAAAGTCGTGCTATCGCTCGAAAAACTTGGTATGAACCGCGTTCAACCACGGCAATTTGTTTTTCTTGTTACTGGGTTTAGCATCAAACCTGAACGTCTGTGCAAATTCCTTGTGTGATTATCGATATCAGTGCTCAGCCAAAGCTAATATCGTAGTTTGAAACAATGACATTTCAGTTTCTAATTAGCCTAGCATTCCCATTAGCAGAGCCAAGTCATTAAGGTGCTAGTGGACTCCAGTTGGCTCGGCTATCTTTCAGAGGTGAAGGGCAGGTACGCTGCGATTTTGTGGGTGGAGATCGTACTGCGTCCTTAAGTTGTCACCGACTATAGACTATTTTACGGAAGCATTTAGGTGCCTCCGTCTTGGACTGTTAACGCTGTTGTTTTCTATCTTTAACGACCAAGTGTATGTTACAACAGTTGATTTGCAAGCATGAAAGTAGTTTTATAAATGCGCTCAGCGTTTCATGACCACGTTACGTGACTTCACTTCTCATAAAACTTGGAAATTGTTTGTGTAACAGCCCAAGATGGCGGCGCCCATGAATCGAATGTGAAATCACATACAGCTTCGCTTTGAAAGGAACCGCAGTCTTAACCTGTTCGTGGCTCCCTCCGGCGCGAACACGTTCACGTGAAGGCAGTTCTCGGCGCCGACGAATCCCTGCGGGTTGTTGTCGACCAGCGAGGGCAGGGCTGGCTGCACGCAGCGGTCGCGCACCCTCTCGGAGGCGTCGCGGTAGCCGCTCCATGGGGTGCCGGGAGACGGAGGCGAGAAGCGGTCGGCGCCCACTGGAGCGTCCGCGAACGGAATGCCGTAGAACACGGCCACGTCCCTGCGGGGGAGTCCCGGCACCCCCTTTATCGTTTGCCAGCGAATAGCGTCTAGGTTTCTTGAAATCAGCGGCATGCAAATTAGACAATAGGCGACGACTGAGAGAAAGAGAGACAGCCTCTCGTCTAACCTGATGCAACCAAAAATACCAGGAGGGAGGCGAACGAAACCGAAGGATGTACTTCGCATAATCTGCCAAGGAAATGACTTCGGAACATTACGCCTCCACGCATCTTGATTGAAATCTCGGGTAATGAGGAAGCTTTAGCTCGTAGACAAATAGCAGTCGAGCCCGGATATATGGAACCCGCACATAACGAATTATTGTGTATATGGAAAAGCTGTAAAATTCGCTTGATAATTCCTGTATAAAATTTTGATTTTATATATCGAATTACCTATATATCGAACTTTTTGTGATCCCCCTCAGATTCGATATATCCAGGATTCGAATGTAATATTTTCTAATAAGATTATGTGTAATACGCAGAAAGGCTCTCGTGAGACAACTGAAGCAACTGGAGGAAGCATAATGTTTGATATGTTTAGCAAAACTGACGAAAACAGGCAAGTAAAGACGAATAATTGAAGCACGAAGTTTACAAATCGGTAACGCTGCACCGAAAACAAATATCGCAATTCAGTCAGCCGCATTTGTAAGTTCACCTAAAGCTGACAAATTTGATGTAGGGTTGTAAAAGTGATGTACAGCTTGCGGGAAATTGTTGCAATGCTTACGAGGGTGTTGCTCAACTCCCACTCGCAGATTAGTGGCATACTTGAGAGCGGTGAATATCATAAGTGAATTTTCCCGCCTTAAATCTGTTAATAGAGGCAATTTACGAAATTTTCATATTGGTGTTATTACTGAGACTGGACACTGGCACTGGAAGCACGGCACTGGAGCTTTTTCTCACTTTAGAAATTTTCAACAATTTCTGTTGAAAATCATAATAAAGTCACAGCGTAAATAAAAACCCGCTTGCTGCGGTCACTAGATTTTGGCATTCTCGTGTAAATGCGACAAACCTCAACAAATTTGTGGTGCTGGGTGCATTGCGAAGCGCTTTCTCCCGTTCTCGGCAGTTTAGGGGCTCCCAAGGTTTAAGCTTCCTCTGAAGTGTATGAGCTTGACATGTACTCAGGTGTTTTAGCAAGGAATTTCGCCTATTTTTATTTGTATGGTATCTGGGCCGAAATAATTTTTGCTGGATTTGCCGATGCTCTCAGAGGCCTACAGAGTACAAAAGCCACTTTTTTCGTGCACCACCCTTGTTTGCATTCGATCCTCTCACGGTTATGCGAAGGTGAGACGAGGGCGTAAGACAGGATGAACACTGCTCGGTTTCTCATGAGTGTTCTACCACTACCGCTAAATAATAATAAAAAAAAGTTTCTGTTCTTTCTTTTTTTATATAGAGCGATAGTGCTTCTACACTCTGTAGCACGGTTTTCAATGTTCCCAGTGAGATCAAAGTTATTACCATCCTCGGAGATATTGTACCGTGCCTCTTTAACGGACAAAACTGCTGACTTATGCAGACTAGAATGGGACATTACCTCTAGCGTGATACTCGGTCCAAAAACCGAAGGGTGCCCAAACAAGTTCCATTAAACAATTAAACTCATTAAAAAAATCAAGAGGCTTGGCACGTGCCCAAGCACTGCAATTGTATCTTTACACACTCTCTATCGTTATAATACTCTTAATTTTGCAAAAAAGAAAAACGCAATGCACAGCGTACGGCATTGTATATGGCAAACACATTTTTCTGCAAATTTATTATACAGTGATTGATTTAAAAAATGTTCCGAAGGTATATCGAAATCACGTGCCCACAAGAAAAATGCACAATCTTTCTTAAAACCATGGAGGAAGGAAACCCCAGGAAAGGCCCTGGCCAGCACGAACGTATTGGAAAAGCTGTGGCGGAAGTCACGTGCTGTTTCTCGCAAAGCAGCACTGGGACGGGTACCCCAAATGTGAACGTTGCCATGGCAACCGCGCTCCTGAAGCTTTCGCTGCTGCTCGCGGTCTCTGAAAAGTGAGATACGATTTTTCCGCCGGTGTCTTTCCCGCAGCACCTTTTGTTCGCGAGAAAAGCCGACTTTGGAGTGCGGTGTGTAAGCTTGAAAGCTGTGTTTTGGGTCTGTGAGTGTGAGTGTTGGCCAGCAACAGATACACTCAAGCAATCACGGCGCGGATCTTCGTTGTCTTCTTCAATGTGCCACGGGAAAACACAGGAGCGCGTCTGCTTCACTAAACCTGCTACAGAAGTTTTGTAGGCTTTGTTTTGACGCGCGTCAGGAGCACACACTTCCGGCGGCTCGTAACAATGCAAGTTCAAAGTTCGCGCCCATCTGCTCCGGCGAGCTGCAGAACCCCTGATTGGAGGCGCATAGAAAGGTGGCACACCAACATGGCTGCACTTCCGGCTTCAAAAAAGTGACGTCAGGGCCTCTCCTGTTTTGTTTCCTTCCTCCATGCTTAAAACGGACAGGCTCATATTAGTAGCCTCGATCTTACATGCTTATTATAGTCCGCGGTACCTTCATTTCTTTAACGATAGTGCGTATGTGGGCGTTCATTTCGTAACATGAGTGGGCTCAAGTTCAGCTGCAGGTAAGCGCACATCAGGAACAATTTAGGCAGGACTGAAGGCGCAATACCAGGCCCTAATTGTACTCTATTCGAGTATTAAGCTTGCTTCAGCTCTTGAACCAGGACATGCTTGTCCGCCTCTACTTCCTCCGTTGCACCGAACCGCAAGAAATAATGGCAACAATACACCATAAAACCAAGTTTCGTACTTACACTGTGCCAATCGCCTGTCGTGTTCTTCCGTATATTACGGGGAAATGGTAAAGAGATATTCTTTATTTCATTTTTTTTTTTTGCGACAAGTCTAATTAGGGAAGCGCTTTCGGAAGGCACTTATGTAAGAAATATATTCGCTATTTTACTCCCCTAAAAGCATACTCTTATTTCTCAGCGCTAAATCTTAAAAAGGGGGAAAATGCAGATAGTGTATATGTTGAATACAGATTGCGTAGACATTAAACACAACTCCCGGGATCCGCATTAGCCACTAAGGATTAACTTTAGACGAGTACACTCGGTGTCCGCCTGCCTCAATAACACTTCTGTACAGAGGAAATCGAATTCCACAAACTTTCATTTCTAGAGAATGTAATAAACATTAAGATAAGGTCACGCGTGCTCTGCGCAGCCACAGGCACCTCAAGCCGCGTCATTAGAGCCTACCTGCCAAGCACAGAGACGCGTAGTCCAGTCACCGCTCCCAGGCTGGTCACCGCAGTCACTTCCCGGGGCCTTGTCAGCCGGTGGAACATGGCAGGAGGCGATGCGCTTAGCCAGTAGGCTACCAGAAGCGCCGCGCCTATAACCAACACGGCACCTGCATGAAGAACCAAGCACGCACGAAGTGAAATGATAGTGGCACATCGAGCGTCCTTCGTAACGTGATTGAATGAAAAAAAGGACAACCAATGATGTCTAGCTGTACGAACAATCTACCCTTGTGAACCACGGGACCTAAAGCACTGCACGGGCTCGGGCTTACCCGAAAGCCGTGCAGCTAGTTATCCTCGCGCGTCTCGACTCTGAAAAACACGTCTTTTTCGGTCTCGGGCCGGGTTCGGGCCGGTTTCGAGCCCGGCTCGGGCTGGGCTCGGGCCTAAGGTAAAGGGGTGGCGCGCCGGGCCGGGCGGGTGACGTAGATTATTTCCGGGCCCGGGCCGGGCCCGGGTCTCACCATAAAACTTTTGGTCGGGCTCGGGCGGGCAGCCCAACGTAAAAACGGGCCCGGGCCGGGCCCGGGCTGAAAACATTGGCCCGTGCGGTGCTCTAACGGGAGCTAAGCCACACTGGCCTTCGCCGCTGCTTTCAAAGAAGCAGCGGCGAAGGCCAGAACTAGTCAAACTACAGAACTAGTCAAACTTGCTGATTGGTTTGCTGCTAACAAGCTTATCATAAATCCCAATAAAACAAAATATATGGTATTCCACTCCCGAACTAAAACTACTCCACATAATGGCATGCTATTACGTATTAATAATTGTCCTATCGAACGTACTGGCTCTTTCTCTTACCTTGGTGTCCTTCTAGATAGCTGCTTAAATTGGCAGCTTCAGATAGATGCTGTCTGTTCTAAATTAGCTTCAAGCTGTTATGCCCTCGTGCAAGCCCGTGAATATTTTGACGCTTCAGTACTCCGCATTTTGTACTTTACTCTAGTGAACTGCCGCCTTTTGTACTGTGTAGAATCCTGGGGTTTGACATATAATTCCTACCTTGAACAAGTAAGACGTTTGCAAAAACGAGCTATACGTACGATAACTTTCTCGCGATACTATGAACCAAGCAAACCACTGTTCTCTATGCTAAAAATCCTGCCTCTTGATTTTGTACGGGAATTAAGATTAGCCACATGTATTAACAATGTTATAAGACACAACGAGCCGTTCCCCATTTCGTTACTCTGCACCCCACTACGCTACACCAGGAACCAAACTTTTGGTAACCTAATAATTCCGCCAATAAGAAACGCCTATGGCAAACGACTGCTACAGTACGCTGGTGAGAAAGTCTGGAATGGTATTCCGCACTATATAAAAAACTCGCAGAACTTGCTGAGAGCAATGAAAAATTACTACTTTGAAGTAATTCTCTCTGCTTCCTAAACTGATAGATATTTATGTTCTATTTTTGTTAGACCATGTATAACTATTATTTATCAAGGTTTTCATGTGTTTATTACGTAGTGACGTGATTTTCCTGTTCTCGTTGTTAACCTGTCGAATAGATTAATACTAATACCTACACAACATGTTCTTATTTCCGTGCTCACGTTGGTTTCGACGGGAATTCAGGGCGCAGGCTCCTTTCCCAAGCGTATCACCCCTGAAGGAAGCCGAACGCCAGGCCGGGGTACGCTTGTACCCTTTTGAACCAGTGGGTGCCCGGCGGCGGTGGGAATCGAACCCACAGCCTCCCGCAGCCGAGGCGGGCGTTCTACCACTAGGCTTTTTGTATATTTTGCGAAGTGTTGTATTTTCTTGTATTTTTTGTTAATCAAATTGACTATATCTATACCAAATTGTATGACAGTTTCTTATATGTATATTTCTAAATGGGCCCCGTACTAGCCATTGGCTATGGGACCATGCAGATTGTGCGTATCTTGTAAAATGGAAAGTATATGCGTAATAAAGAAAGAAAGAAAGAAAGAAAGAAAGAAAGAAAGAAAGAAAGAAAGAAAGAAAGAAAGAAAGAAAGAAAGAAAGAAAGGACTACCTGAAGAATTTGATCATAACCCCACCTATGCCTTAGCCAGTAATCACGTGTCCAGATTGAGCGCTCCAAGTTCTGTGTACAAGGCAGCTGACCCCCTCCTATCACCTCTAATGGGAAACTAAAGAGAACCTCTAGTTAAGTTTAGTGTAATAAACTACTCTCGTAGGAGAAGAAACATGTCATTAGAACTGCAGAATTTCTAAATTTTAACGAAGCGGAATGCAAAAACGTTCGTGTACCGTGCATTAGGTGCACGGGAAAGAACTCCACGTGGTCAAAATTAATCCAAAGTACCCCACTACCGCGTCCTCATTATCCACTGTGCATTTCCTGAACTTAAAAAGGCCAACTGCAATGAAATTTGACTTTGGCTAAGTTGGTTGTAAATGAGTGGTATATACATCTGAAGCAATCTTGGCAAACCCGCGAAGCTGATAATTGTATCATTTTCTTATTAGCAGCTTGTGACCAGCAGCTAAGCAGGCGAAGCGTGCATGTGGCAGTTAGCGATTATGACGTAAGGCCCAAGCACGTGGCCTCCGAGATTTTACTGCGCGCCGCGGGCAGGCATGTGCGTCGCTTTATTCTCTGAGGCTATGCCGAGGAGCCGCGCTTCTAGGTAGTGCGTCATTTCCGATGAGCGGTAATGGCAGCATTTCCTCCTGTTTCGGTATCAAAAACGGCCATTTTTCCTATCTTTTCTGGATGCTTCCACTCATATTTCAAAAGTAAATTTTTTGCGCCGAAGCTCCTTATACCTACACTATCTTACACTAGGCTTCTTACAAAGTCTAAAAATTTCGTTGTAGATGATCGTTAACCATTTCTGGCGCGAATTACGATGTACTACCGAAAAAAATTATCTCAAAGTCGCATCTTTTCAATGATGGTGCAGCAGAGTCTCTTGAATCAAAGCAAACATGGTAGGAGGATCCTCTCTGCATTTACTAGTGCATCCTCGCAATTTAAGAATATTTAAATTTTGACTTAGTGTAAGATCGGTAATGTCACATATCTTTCTTTTTTTTAATTAATCGTTGGCACAAACAACATGTAGAAGTCCATTATTGGCTGCATGTATAACGAATAAAAAGAAACTTACTAATTCGGCCAACACTGCACGTCGGGCTTCCCGTAAAATATTGTGGGGCCTCTAGTGAAACGGTCACGTGTAGCAATACTCTGCCTTCTGCAAACGAGTGACAACGTGGAGAAAAATACCGTGCGTTGCGACGGGGCGTTGGAGCGCTCCACTCTGCATGTACAGCCGTCAGCACGCTTAACACGAACGCTCCGCAGCGTGGCCTGGACCGGCTTAGACTGACGCCAGCGCCGCGAAGTGGTGTGCTCTGTTATCTCGGTATGTTTGCGGCGGCTTACGATAGCTGGAGCGCAGCTCGATTTGACGGCTGTACTGTTGTCGAAATCGATGCCCTTGAGCTTCGTAAGACATTATTGTCAACGCATGCTATTGATAACTTTCACGTGACGTCACGCACTCACCTTATCACCGTGTCGGAGCACCAGCATGGCGACTACGAGCACTTCAGTCAAATACATCTTTATTGAAAGCTTTCACGTGAAGCTTATCATCGTTTCGGTGCACCAACATGGCGGCTACAATGACGTCAGTGCAGGCCATCTATACTTTTTCAGCTGAGGTTCTCTACCCATATGTGAGAAAATGGGATATCCGTGCAGACATTTCCTGCCTTCAGTGAAACATTTTTAGTGAAGAAATGTTTTGCTTTGGGAGATTGGTGCGACACTGTGCTATGAATTAAAGTATACGAAATTCCCCTGACAAAATGTATTTAGGTGCTACGGTTTCGCATATGATATATGCACATGCATTGCGAGTGTACACGGTAGCAACGCTCTTCGATCCGGCGCTGTTAGGCCTCGCCAAGCGATGTCAGAAGAGCGATATCATGACTGTTCTCAGAGACGATGCAGAACCTATTTTTATCATTGTCTCACTGCACATGGCAAAGAAAAATAAAAATATAAAACTTACACACTAGAAAAATGATGATCTTCACGCTGGGGTCGGCCATGCTGGTTCCTTGTTCCTGGTGACTTTCCCGACCTGCGTAGCTTGCTTGCTTGCTTGCTTGCTTGCTTGCTTTCAAAAGTGGCTCGTGCCCACTATGGGGGATTGGCCAAGAATCGGGTGATTGAAGGAAAATAATTATTCGAGTCTAATAAGGATCACTTGTGAAAATTTTTGAATGACGAAAGGAATTTATTCATATAAAATTTAATAACTGAGTTCTTCTTTGTTATCGTCACTTTAACTCGATGATTATGATGATGATGATGCCTCAGTCAATGGCACAATCCACTGTGGGGGATAGGCAACGAGCCGGGTGGTATTATGACTGAAACTTAAAATAAATTAATTTAGAAATAAATAAGTAATAAAAAAGGAACATAAATGAATAATTGAAGATGAGAAGTGAACCGATAATAAAAGCAATAAAGTAGTCTATACTAAGTTAGTGAGCCCTGCCTAGATAGGAATAGTAATATGAACTTAATAATAAATTAAATACAGTAAAGGATAGACATAAATTTTGAATAATAATAGTAATAACATTATAAATTTGATTTTGGGACTTCACTTCTTGAATTTTCTAATTTATAATTTATTGAAGGATAAATCAATCAATCATGAAAAATGGGGAAATATTAATAAGGCAATCTTTTTGGGTCACAGAAAATTATACATGGCTCGGCAAACATTCCCGTGACTATATCCTAACACCGTGGCTGCAAGTGAGAGTATAACTGAACTGCTTAACGGCAGTCCTAGATATTGCGCAGTGGAATTTCCAAACATCGTTGTCAATTATGAGAAAACCACCGACACGATAATAAAAGTGGTCGATTGATTCTGGTTCATTGCAGAGGTAGCATAATGGGTATGCCGCCAGACCACATCTGTGCAAGTAAAAGTTAAGTTGTGGAACACCGCAGCACAGCCTTGTAAATGTTACTTCGAATTGCCGGTTAGGACACCACTGTCGGTTCCAAGAATAATTTAGATGTATAAAGTCTGTAGATTTTGCTAATGCGACGCTTTTGTTGTCTTTGGTCAAAGAAAACTGTCTATATATCTGGCTGCAGTGATATGCGCAGTTGCCGGCAGCACAGATATCGCCGGACTTTTTAAAGAAGCTCGCGCTAAACAATCAGCTATTTCATTAAGATTATTATCTCGGTGGCTGGGTACCTACACGAAATGAACTAAGCTTAAGTGGGGTGGATCTAATGTATAAAACGTGTTCAAAGCTGTCGAATATGTAGATGCTAGTGCGCCAAATTGAAACGGCCGGTCGTTCTTGTTCTTGCATCCAAACAATGGTTCATACCCACTTCGGAAGATTGACTAAGAAAGTGAATCGTTTACATGAGTTTTGATTCAAGTTGTAACCAAAATGAAATTTTGCATAGGGGAGAGAGCATGGCTGAAAGAAAAATAAATGTAGAAATGAGAAGAAAGGCGCAAAAATATTGAGATACAATAATTCAACATCAAGGAATAAAATGAAATAAATGGTTGACAATTTTATAAATTTACCAAGGTAAAATCGCTTTGTGTCCCCAATGTCGTAGTGTACTCATGTTCCCCTCTTTGTTTTCGAGTAAAACGACACTACTATGTTGGGGAATCATCGACAGTACGGCATGTAAATAAATGCACGAATGAACTTGACCAACTTTGGCAGTTTTTCCCGAAAGGCTAAGCAATGAAGGCGATAGCAATATGTATCGTTCATGACTCCCAGCCCTTGCGTTCAAGGGCCCTGTTGAGGCGCCAGTGCTTCTTTCGCTCGCACGTTTAGTACATCATCCCTTCGTAACGAAACATTTGTGGGCATAGCACACATCTACAGTCAATGTCATCACCTTAATACTTAAATATTTTACGCAAGATGCAGCGACCGATTTTAGGCCTTTCTACAGCAATGCTTCATCTATCATGTGCAGGTCATTTCTCCATTTCATACACGAAGCATTGACAACTAATCACGACGCGCATGTTACTCCTTGGCCATATCTGGCCCGTGCGCCATAAAACCCCACACGTAATCATTAAGGTGTACCGTTGTGCTGAAACTCCCTCTGACTATGTTCTAACAAAACGTGACGACATCATGTTGGCGCTACGCAGGACGCCGTAACTAGCATTTCATTAGAAGTTTCTATCATCTCGACGTTGCTAGCTGAAAGTTGTCGAAAGCGGGGCGGCATTTTGAAATATCATTTTAAAAATGATGCCCATTGAGTAACGCTGGTGCATTGCGGTGAAATTAGACGGCGGCAGGGACAATGTTCAAAGTTCATGGATATGGGTGCCATGTATAAACGCTTTATAGCAGTTTCGTGTCGAACGGGCTTCGCGAAGTGCTATCTTGTGTATTGCCTGGGGGTGCTTATATGAACAGAAATATTGCCATTGCTGCTTTATAAACGTATCACAGGAACGGAATGCTACTGTTGAGGAGTACTTCTTCTATACATTTTACTTAATTACTTCTTAATTACAAAACGCGCACTCGGGTGCGTTTTCGTCGTTAGCGCCGCCACTGCCGTCATGCTGTCACGTGATCGACGCGCATGCGCAGTCCGCGCGCGGAGAGTTAGGTCTCCACAGACCCGAAGTGCGTTTGACGGTAACTGTGACAAAGCCACGTCGACGCACCGTCAAGCTCTGCTCGATCGGCTCTGCCTGACAGCGAGGGCAGCGCTCAGGCGTGAGCGTTGTGTGCACACACATTTACGTTAACGCTGTACAGCTGTGTACATGCCCCACCGTGGTGCGTATACTTGTCCCAGTGAACCGGACGGTGAACGTCAAGTTAAACCTACCTAATCATTTCATTTGGCGCCGACAAACACTAACGTTTTTCTTACCGTCTCATCTCGTGCACTGGTCGACGAGCGACGCAGGTAACACCGCTTGACGGCATTCTTCATTAGTCAGCGTTGTGGCAGGCCTGGTATCATCCAGCTGTTTCTTCGGCGCAGCAACAGTTGTCCCTCGCACTGCGTTGCGCCATGTTGTCTCCGCGTACTGTTATACACCATTTCACGGAACCGTTTAGGTGCCGCCACATTGGGCTGATAACGCTTCTGTTTTCTGTCTTTAACAGCGAAGTTTACTGTACTACAATTGTTTCGCAAGCACGAAAACAGTTGTATAAATGCATTCAGCGTTTCATGACCATGTTACGTGACTTAACTTCTCATAAAACTAAGAAATTGTTGGTGTAACAGCCCAAGATGGCGGCGCCCATGAATAGAATATAAAATCGTCTATAGAACACTGGGCGAGGAGCTCGAGCGCAACGCTATACCACGCCGCTCTTTTCCTGTCTATTAACGCTACGCCTAACATTTTTCATTTCGTAGCTCACTGCGCTGCCCTTAACCTCTTCTCGAGTTTGTTTCTTAACCTCCAAGTTTCTAAGCCCCATATGTTAGCACCGGCAGAATGCAATGATAGTGCACTTTTCTTTCATCGACAGTAGTAATTTGCTTCCAGTCAGGATTTGATAACGACTGCTCCATGCAATCCAATCCATTTTTATTCTTCTCTAAATTTTCTTCTCATGATCAGGATCCCTTGTGAGTATTTGACCTAAATAAACGTAATCCTGCACAGACTCTAGAGGCTGACTGGCGATCATGAATTCTTGTTCCCTTGCCAGGCTATTTAACGTTATCTTTGTCTTTTGCATATTAATGCCTAACCTTACTATTACACTTTCCGGTTGAGATCTTCATCATTTGTTGTAATTCATCCCCGGTGTGGCTGAATAGGACAATGTCATCTGCAAACCGATGGCTGTTGAGAGATTCGCCTTTTATGCTGATCATATATATCACTTGTGGAATGTCCGCAATCCAATATATTACATGCCTAGTGATGCAAAATCAGTATGCTCCGCAGGAATTCGACTCGTATCTAAAAACGGGAAATGAACATTACGCCCGTCAAGATGAGGAAGCCGACGTTCTATCATATATAGCTTTCAAGCAGGTATGCGTGTACTACGAACGACCCACATTTGTTGTGGATGCGCCCGCCGCTGTTTGTTTGTCATATAGGTGCTGCCGCGTGGAATGGCACTGCACGTGACGCCCGCATTCCTGATTGCGCGCCTTCAATCGCCGCATTCAATCTCGACATTTCGCCTCGGGCCCACAGGCACGGCGACTGCCGCTTCGATCCACGCTAGCCCAGCACAGGCCGTGTGACAACGCTGCCGGAGACGGCTGTCTCTCGATCAAAGCGGGCACCGTTCGTCATTGCCTACGCAGCTTGACCTTTTAATCAACGAAGACGGGACGCCATTCAGTTGGACGAAAGCAAAGATCGAAAACGAGACCAGCGGGACAGGGAGTGGTCGTTGTTGTTGTTTCCTATCAAGTATGTGGCGGTGATCCCATTTTTAGCATCCAGGCGCGTTTCGATCTCGTCTTCATCAGAAGCTTGACAGCGACCCGGCCCACGAGTAGAAGTTGAACTGTGCCTCACTCGCGTGCCAAGGTTCCTCGCACCCTTCCAAGTGCAGGAGGATGTCTCTAAGGACATGCGCCCGGCTCCGGGGCAGTGTCGTTCTATTGCATGACACCAGGCCACGGTTTGGCTATGAGAACCGCATTTCGACGGAGGTGACCTGCAATAGCGACCCCTACGTACGCTTCGATTTTGGTGCAGGTTATATAAATTTAGGGGGTTAATAATAATGTGAAGCTCACCCGCTACGGTGCTTCTGATAGCCCCTCAGTCGTCTTTGGTCGTTAAACTACGCGTCGGGCAGTCGGACTGAAAGTAGTGAAACTGATTTTTATGACACGTAATTAAGCTCTTCACCATTGAAACTTTTAACTGATCGATGAAAGTATAGTTTACCAGTGCCATGTAATAAGTATTTCTATTTAGTTTCAGTTTGAAAGTAGCCATCCACTTGCAAAAATGATAACATATAAGAAGTCAGGAAGGCCCCCAAGAAAGCTGAGGTTTGACTGACTCACTCCATTATTATTCTGGTGAAGAAATTGGGACATCCGGGCCAAAAAGAAAGTCAATGTAGGCACAACGCGAAAGAAGTTGTGCTATATGTTGGATGCAAACGACGACCGCGACTTGCTCTTGGGTTTGATTGATTCATGGAGTTTAATGTCCAAAAGCACCAATGGGGCTTGGAATCACGCCGTAGTCGAGGACTCCAGATTAATTTTGACCAGCTGGGGTTATCGTTAATTAACGCGCACCTTTGTCTATGAACACGAGCGTTTTTGCATTTCGCGCCCATCGAAATGCGGCCACCCCGGTCTGGAATCGAACCCCCGAGCTTGTGCTCAGCAGCACTACGGTAATCAACAGGTGATTCCTCTTGGAAGAGTGAGAAATTTTTGTCTTTTGTCACACCTGGAGCCTCAGCTTGTAGTGCCCGTAAGGATTGTGCATCGCATGGAAGCCATTGCGCTGGCCCGATAGAGAGATAGAAAAAGGAGAGAGGAAAAGCAGCAAAGGGGACGTGCAGCATAAATACCGTTTAATTCTGCACCTACCGTATTTAATACATCAAGGAACTCTTGCACCAAATATGTTGATTGGCATAACTTTTATTGGGTGTTCTTCAGTTGACCTGGATATAACCTCGCTGTAGATCATAACATGTGCCCCGAGCAACGCATCGTCGTCACAATTCACATGGTACCAAAACTATGCAACTTAAAACCCGCTAGAGGAGTGAAAGAAGAGCCCAGTACCCAACGACGGCTCAATTTCACGACGTCACAACACGACAACATTAATGTCACCGCATTCTTCTAAGCCGGCATCGCACGACGCCCCCTTCCGTCTACGCAGGGCGCTCGAATCGACCTGCCACGAAGGCGCGGTCGGGCCCTTTTCGCGCTGGTCAGTCTTTGTCCCTCCACTCCGCCCAACGTCTCCTATGGTGATATGGCCGTGAACAAAAAAAGGCGCTCGCCCTTATGCCCGTTACTTGCTACATCTGCTTTCTTTCTTCCCTCTACCGCCTTCCCTCGCCTCGCATATTCTTGGTCCAAGTACTGTGGAGCCTCGAAATAGCTCACCTTGGCGGTACTCATCCGCAGAATCGCTGTAGTGCCTGCTTGATCGTTGAGAGTGAGGTGGGTGGGGAGGAATGAGGGGGGAAGAGAGAGGGGGAAGCCTGCCTAAAAGGTCGTCTTTTGCGATACAGTCATCTGCACCGAGGTATATTTATGAAGAGTAGCCGCTTCTTACTAGGCTCAGAATAAGAAGGAAACATAAACACAGGATATCCAAAGGAGGCAAGTTTTCGCTTGCCTGTCCGAGAACAATAGTGCGAAGATATTTTCCTTGCTTTATTTTCTCAACTCTCTCCACTACTTCGTCACCGCGGTAGCTGCCAACACATTTCGCTCTCTTTTGCACCCTTTATCCTCGCATGCGTATTGTTCTAGCCTAGCTCAGGCTTCTAGAAGAAATGTCACTGAATTGTTGACAGCTTGACATCGCCACTCTTTGGGTGGCCTCTCGCTACAAGGAACTGCTCTTGAACATGGGAAGCGCTGCGACAAACACTAACACAGAGGTCAGCTCGGGCCTATAACGCTGCTGGGAAAACATGCAGATAGGGGGACCGTGCTCCGGAAAAGCGTTGAACAAGGCATGCTGAACTCTGTCACTTCGACTTCCTCTGTGCCTTTCGTTTTAACTTTCTTTTTTGTACGCGTGTTTGGATGTTTGTATGGAGAGAGATAGAGATAGAACTGAGGAAAGAAAGCCGAGACAGGGTCGGCGCCGACAAGGGATCTTTGTGTACTTCCTCCTCGGCGTATTTCGCCTCCCCTTTTCTCACGCGGTCGGAAGGATACGGGGCGGTCGGAAGAACGCCCTACGGCAATCGCATACAGGCGCCCGGGGCAAGCGGAGCTGCCAATGCACGCCGCCACCCCTGCGGCAACCGGTCGAACACGCCTCGCTCCGCTGAGCAGCTTTCACTGTACCCTTTCCCTATCCATTGCTCTCTCTCCTTTTTCCTCTCTCTCTCTCTCTCCATACCGATCCCCTTGGCCGTGTGCTAACAAAGCCGAGGCGCGCTTAGCGCCAGGGGCTGTTTACAGAGCGTCCTTCCTGTACACTTGGCCTACCGTCAAATTCCTCGTTTTCTTTCTTTTTGTCATTCGGGGTTTACGCCTATGAACAAACAGAGGCACGGCGGGCAGCGCAGAGATGCCTGCCGGTAGCTTTGCGGCAAGCGATGGCTCAGCCCTCTACAGGAGCGACGCACGCGCTCATTTCGTATGCGGCGGATCCACCATTGCGTGGGCTTTCACGCGTTCGCACTCGGCTCACGGCTTCTGCGGGAAGATGGTTGCGCCGGACGAAACCAGAATATGTTGAGCTCAGAACATGGCGGCAGGCACCTGCGCTCCTCCCTCCCTGAGCTGCCGGAACGTTGCAACGGTTGAGTTTGATATGGGCGAGTTTGCTTTTATCTTGGCACTCTGGATGTGCCTGCTTGCTTCTTTAGCAGCACTTGGAGATGGGCATAGTGATTTTTTCGATTACTGTTGCTGTTGATGTACTCGAGCATAACTTTTTTTCTCTCTCTCTTTATGAAATGTCGTACGGGGGAAAACATTGCCATTTGGTTTATGTTTAAGCTAGTGGTCGTCATAGTTCTACCCTCACGTGGTTACTCCATGGCTATGAAGTACTAGCGTACCGAAAGCCGTGGGTTCGATTTTTGGCGGCCGCGTGCCGGCCGCATTGCGGTAGGGGGGGAATGAGAGAATATCCGCGTGCTTTGATTTAATATACACAGGCATTGCTCAAGAAATAAAGTGGAACAAAATGGGTTGCAATATAAAGCACGCCACCGCACACATCAATTGTCTGCATTTTTTCTCGAACATCTTTGTGCGCTATGTAGGTTTAAAACGTATTAGCAACTCGGGGGTGGGGGTGAGTACACGCCTTCTACGTACACGATAAAAGTACCGCACCGAGTTAACATTATTACCGACTTCTCGGCTACGGCCTCTCTGATACTTCAGGGGTTGATAGGGACCTTTCACCCTACAAATCATCAATCAGTCCTAAATAAACAGGCGCAATATTCCAAATAAAACAATTTATTCGGCCGTTATATGCTTCGCGATTTTTCTGTTTTCTTATCTAGAGAGAGAGTGAGAGAAATGGGGAGGGGGGAGGCAGCGTGTATGTGTGGAACACCGTGAGCAAGTTAGAGGTACTCTTTTTCACACAAACAGGTTTTTATATTCATTTATTCCACATACAACGAGCGACTGGAACCACCTTCTTGATGCTATCGTGTCAATCGAAGACAGCGCACTTTTCCGGCGAACCTTGTTTGCTTTTTTTTCAACTGTGATCATGCACGTGGCCACATGCGCTGTAATTGAGCAAGCGCTGACGTGCCATATTTTTTATTTTGTCCAGTTCATAAGTCGCTAGGTTTATATAATTTGAATATCATAGTATTCTTGCTATTTGATTTCTTAGTGATTCCGTCCACTGCACATGTCGTTTGCATTATATAAATTTGTAGTAATCGTTGTTATTGTTTTTCGCATGTACCCCACTTCCCTCTATAATGCCTTGGCGCTTGTGGGTATGTGAAATAAATAAATAAATAAATAAATAAATAAATAAATAAATAAATAATAATACTAATTAATAATAAATAAATAAGATACGTGTAAATGTATTCTCTGTAGCCGCACCACTAGGTATAGTGAGATGAAGGTGTCATTGTAAACTTGAAACACATTGTGTCGCTCTCTCGAAAGCGGGTTGTATGTGCTAGCTAAATATAAAAGAAATAAAAATAAGAAATGGAGGGTCTTTTTGTAGTATTGGACTCTTCACTCCTAAATGTTATTTCTTAATAAGTTGGCCTCTAATCAGATATTTTTAATAGTGACCGGAAGCCTACCCAAAATATAAATAGATATATGAAGGTGCATTGAAATGGGAAGTAGGCTCCCTTAACACCAGTCGTAACACCAGTCACCATATAATAGGCGCTCTGAGCTCTGATGACGTCAGAATAAACAAATGCAGTGAATGGTACCGTGTGATCCTAAGAAACTAATACACATTTTCTTCCCCGTTATGGCGGAGGAAGAGGAGCAGGAATAAACTTTATTTTAGTACAGCAGATTTGTGAGACCTAGGGGTCACTACCTAGATGACGGCATCGAGCCCTTGGGCTGTGGCGGCATCTTGGGCCTGCTGCATTGCCTTAAGTTGGTCTTCCAGTGCAGAGCTGAGCAGCGCGGTCTCCCACTGCTCTCTTGTCTTGTGTTTCTATTCAGTGGGTGTCCCAGGACAAGCCCAAACCATATGTTGTAAGTCCGCCCTTTGTTGACAGAATCTGCATCTATCGGTGTAAAGTTCTGGATAGTAACGGTGGTAGGCCACCTGGGTTCGGATATGAATATGTTTGTAACAAGCGACGTGCCGTAGCTTGCCGTCTACATAGTGAGGAGTGTGCCGGGGGAACCGGGCCCTTCCGAATTTATAGTGTTTTGTGATCTCGGTAAAGCTGGCCATCTGGTCTCTCTCCGTTCCCACTATTTGCGTGTCACCTGCTCGGTCCGTCAGTTCTCGAGTCAGGTTGTGCGCTATTTCATTTTCGGGAAGGGAGGAGTGTGCAGCTGCCAATATAATGTAAACATCTTGATCTTCACGAAAGTTGGCTAAAATTCTTAGCGCTTTCGGCGAGACTCTTCCTTTGGCATAGTTCTTCACGGCGGTCTTGGAGTCGCTGACTATGATGTTGGCCTCCGTGAAGGCCAACAACTGGATTCTACCTTCCGGTTAACCTCCCTGCCTTTTCCATCTCATTTATGTTTCTCTCTCTCTCCGTGGAGGCTGAAAGGTCTTCAATAACTAAATCCTTCCGTGATTCTCTTAAAACACTCCCGGATTGTTGTGATAGCGGCTGCTGGCTGAGTGCTGCTGCATATGCCCGAATAGCCCGCACCCAGGACAGCACTATACGTTCTTTTCTGCCCTTAAAGGTGTCGCGGCTGCTGGCCTTGTTTGCTACCGAATTACTCAGTGATGAAACAAATGATACCAACTTATTCTCATCTCAACAAGCATGCGTCATCAAGAGCACAATTTATTTAATAAAACAAGTCTTCCTAACTTTTATATGCCTACTTTCCGAACCATTCGGCCAGAATCGCGCCAACGCCAACTATCTATTTGAGAGGCTCGCCGCTTGTATTTGATGATGATGATAATGATGATGATGATGATGATGGTGGTGGTGGTGGTGATGGTGGTGGTGGTGGTGGTGGTGGTGGGTGTGGGTGATTCCCATTCTACGACAACGGGGGATGCCTAGAAGCGGGCAGTACATCTGAAATAATACAAAGACTGGGGAATCCCATTCTACGACAACGTGGGATGCCTAGAAGCGGGCAGTACATCTGAAATAAATAACAAAGACTGGGGAAATACTAGGCAATAGAAGAGTTGTCATAGCACGGCTGCACGAGAGCAAGCCAGTTCACTTTAGGCTAAAGACGCAGGAACAAAATGCGTCAATTTATAGCATTTCATTAACCACCTCACGAAAGCTTCACTTCACACATATTCCAAAATGTGCGCGGGATCTGCATATTTATTTTTCTTTCCGTCGTCAAAGTAAAATAGCAAATTTGCGATGACTATAACTGGGACCGCATTGACGAACCTCTTCGTTCGTAAGTTCTCTTTGCCATTGGCCGACCACATCCGCTAATCCGATGTCCAGCTTCCGGATTGGCAGTAATTCGCTCTTACGAACAATTCTAGCGTGATAGGGTTCTTGTGAATACGGCCCTGAAGAACAGGGAGTTGAGAATATCCAACATTCAAGATAGCAATCGCTCAATTATCATCCGTATATAATTGATCAAAAGTGTGCGAACAAGTCGCGTGCCGGAGCCAGCATTTCCATAAGCGGTTTTCCACCATTGTCGCCGGAAACGCAACTCCTCTTGTCAAAACGTTGGTTCCGTGTTGGGGAATCCTTTGGTCTCCGAACTCTTGATAACTCAACTGTTCCTCTTCTTCTGCCCGCTTTGTCTTGCTTGTCCATTCGTATAAGTATTCTGCTCGACAATTCGACATTACACTTTATTTTTTTCAATGCTGCGGTCGTCCTTGTTATACCGGCTTTCTGGAGTAATAAGAAGGTGCTCACACCATTGGGGAAAGCATCAATTGGTTTGGCTACCTGCGGGCCACTTAACGGGACACTGAAGGCAAAGATTAAATAAACATATTGTTAAAATACAATTTAGGAAATCTCGGCGCGCTATAGTTTCGTGCCAAGAAAACACTTATTCCCAGAAAAAATCGCTACCGAGTGGGCCGCAGTGCCCTAGCACAATTCCAATCGCCCGCCTCGAGTGAGCTGCTGTGACGCTGCATACGTCTTCACCGGCCATTACTGCCGTCGATATGAGTAAAGCGGCGCCCGAGAGCCGGCGCTAAGGTTCTTTCTCTCTCTCTCTATTCATTATTTCGTAAAATGCGAAAGCGCGACCAGAAACCTGCCAGAAACGTGACATGGACGCGGTATTTTCCACTGCTTGCAATTACTATTATCTTCGCGAGCCAGAAAATGCATTGCCGCACTCCACGATATCAAAACTACCTGAACGTGAGAGCGCGAGCGGAGCGGGCTCGAGCAATAACAAAATTCTTTGATCATCCGTGTCGTTGTCAAGTGTAACGTCAATGAGTTGTTTATTCTAAGAATCGAATAGAAGTGGTAAAGTAGCAGTTACTTCGTATTACAATAAAACGCAATGCTCTTTTTAGTATTAGTGGTTGAGTTCTTGGGATGCAATTATAATGAGGTGTTACGACGTCATCGTCCTAATACTAGAATGTCCCGGTAGAGTCTCAAATCGTGTCCTACATTTACCTCAATTTCTCGCTTACTAATACTCTGTAATCGGTAACATTGACGCCTTAACCGTTCTCTAGCTTGAATCTATTACTTTCGCTTGACCTAATACACGGTGTTTCATTTTAGCCCCACCAAATTTTTAAATATTGCCTGTGGAAGATAGCTCAATTACTATCCTTGATCTAAACTACTCGATGAGGCGGCCATTACTTCCACGAGAAATAGAAGCGCCTAATTTAAAAATTAACCTAATTACGGTAATTAACTTTTTAATTAATTATTTTACGGCACATCTTTCAATCTACGAATTATAGCCGCTGAGTTCGCAAGGTGTATCCACTTAGAACGAATTCTCAGGACTGAACCAGTTTCCGAGATATTAATTTTCAGTGTGTCCGACGAAATGCATGAGCGTTCCAGTTAACTTTGTGCTTCAATGCATAAAACAGCGTTTGCCTCAAAAAGTTAACTGAAACGCCCATGCATTTTGCCGGACACTTTGAAAATTAATATCTCGAAACTGGTTCAGCCCTGTGAATTCGTTCCAAGTGGATACGCCTTGCGAACTCAGCGGCTATAATTCGTAGATTGAAAGATGTGCGTAAAATAATTATTGAAACAGTTAATTAGCATAATTATCCTAATTATTCAATTAGGCGTTTTGATTTCTTGTGGAAGTAATGGCCGCCTCATCAAGTAGTTTAGATCAAGGATTTTAATTGTGCTATTTGCCACAAGCAATTTTCAAAGATTTCGTGCAGCTTAATGCACCCGCTGTATATCAACTGGTTGCGTACACCCGTAATATCAAATTCACAACAATTTCTTAGTAACTGCTATTAGAGGCATTGTAACTATAAGCGGCAGTTTCCGACCAGTACGTTTTCTCCAATATATTCGATGCCCCCATCCTCGTTATTTTTGTATTAGTTCATTTCCCGTATGCATTTCTCAGACTTTATTGTCTGTTTGCTGCATTTGGTTGTAAAGAAAAAAAAATCAAGCCTTTCGGTTACACTTACTTTCAAAATCATGTGTAGTTTTATCAAAGTTTCTCCCACTCGTTCTCTTCCCTGTGTATCCGAAATAGATAAGGCGCATTCAGTATACTATTGAATATTCGAAGGCAGCCTTTTCCGAACATCCTTCTTTCATCGAAAAATGGCACTATTTACGCATGCTTACAAAAGCAAACTAGTGATACCGTGCCATGCTTCTCTTGACTAGGGAAATTTTGGTCAAGGTAAAGCAAGCGGCCAGTCCGTGTCACAAGCCGAGCTCCTTTTCAAAGCCGGCCCCGCGCGCCTGAGGCTCCAAAGCATCTGCGTGAGAGTGAGGGACCGAGAGAGAGAGAGAAAGGCTCAAAAAGAAAGAAGGGGAGCAGATCCTACACAACCACAAAAGCCACTGGAACGCGAAGGTCTCTACTCTCTGTTTTGAGCCCCGGCAAGAGAGTCCAGGCCTCAAGCGGGAGCAGCAGCAGAAAGAACATCTCTGGGGTTCGATATCGATTCGCGCGTTCACGGGCTCCCACGAGCCGAGGGGAAGGCCACCGATGAGAGGACGCGCGCGAGCGGTATCTGCTCTGCAGCTCGGCGGTCAGGAAACGAGGTCACGTCGGCAGCCTCGGCAGCAGCACGGCGGCGAGAAAACAGATGCCGCCACCAACACTGGCGTGCACCCCGTACTCCTCCTCCCTCCAACCCTCCCTTCTCCGCACCGCCTCTTCCTCCTCCAACAGTCGTTCTCACCAGCGAGCTGTACCGTACGATCCGGGAGAGGCGGCTCCGTGCGCGCCAGTGCCGCTCCTCGTTTACGACCGGGGGTGGCTGAGGCATAGAAGGTGGTGCGGGAGCAGGGGGGGAGCGTTCGGTCAGGGCTCGGGCGTTGGATCGATATGTAGGGCGCGGGAGGGTTTGTGCTCGGAGAAGAAGAGTTGAGCAGGGCCGCGCCCGCGTAGGCTTACAGCACGTGGCCTCCAGTTTTTACAAGCGAGACCTCGAGTCGGGTGCGCTCCGCGTCCGGGTCGTAAAGCCAGCGACGACGACGCCTTCTCCTTTTCTCGCCCGCTCTCTCTCGCTTTCTCGCTGCTCTCAGCGGGGTTTATGGGCGAGCGAGCAGAGGCGGCACTTGGAATTGGCGCCCTTCCCCTACACTTTCACCCCTTTTCGCCCTTTCCGAGTACACCGAAGGCGCGTGCGGCTGCTGTTCTGGGCTTGCATGCAAAAGAGCTCGCTCGGGAACGTGCGTCCGACCGTCTCGATTTACGCGGGCCCTCTCGTGAGGCCCGCCAACCGGCGAGCTTTAGCTCGTTCTTTCGGATGCATTTTTTTTTTCACACGCATTTTGAGCTCGCAGCACACTCGGAACTCTGTCATCTCGCTTCTCCCCGAGCGCGGTCGTTTGCGCTCTGGATGCGTGTTCCGTTTCGGTTTGGCGAGTGTAAGGTAGAAAAAGCGTGATCAGAAAACAAAGGACAAAAGCAAATACATGGGATGGCCAAGCGTAGATCTATAACCATCGTTTCGGAATGCACGTGATTATGAAAGAAAGACTTTACTATTACTTTCTAATTATTTCCTATTTTCTTTAGCTTGATTAACACTGCGTGCGCTTCAAGTTCGTGTACGTAGACACACATCGCTCAAAACCTCGCTATTTTCATGGTCACAGTGCAGTGTTAGTGGTTGTTATGATGGTCGTGGCCCTTCCTACGCACGCTACCATTTTTCCGTGCCACCATTTCTCACGAATTTCCCGCACTTTTTCCTGACAGGAAGGTGTCGTCAGATACATATGGAAGTTCAAGATATTCAATATAACTGCCCCTTGGAATGATAACGGAAGAGAGACGACTCTTGCGGCCAATGTTTTAGTTTTGTAAGACACCCCTTACGTCACTGTGTAACAATCTCTAAAATTGATTCCATGACGAAAGCGACTGATCGGCATTGCCTTTATTTAGCGATACATTTTGTTATCATAGTCGAGCTGTGCATTAACGTAAAGGGCTTTTGGAGAGGATCCCGAGAGTAGTGTGAGCTATTGCATGCAATTTTACCTTCTAACTGTTTCCGCAGCATTGAGTGCAAGCGGTTCGCTGTGAGGCTCCACTGCTGTTAAAGCGCACATTCGTTCGTCAGATGCGGACCTCATAGAGCATCTTAAATGACGCCTTAACTTATTTAGTACAGCGTGAAACATTATAGAGAAAGCCCAGTCAATACATCTTATAAGATCTTAATCTTCAACTATAGAAAGGCATGCATGGGGCACGAAAAACCTGCCGGTCTAATTGCAACTGTCCAAAGGTGAGAAGCCCTTCACGTGCCCCAGTGCAAGTGCACAGCTCGCACTTGTGTCTCTGAAAGTGAAATATTTTCCGAGGAAACGAAACGAACCTGGAAGACACCCAGGCCTGCGAGGAAAACAGACTCAAAACATGATAAACTCAAAAATATTAAGCATACCCAAACAATAAAAACCAACTCAAACAATAAAAGCTTCCCATTACTTCATTTCAATGTTACTTACGGTAAACGCAGACGCAAAAAAAAAGCACCCGTTTCTTTCGTCCTTTACAGAATAAGCTAGACAAGCCAAATCGTCATCTATCAGCTATAGGTGCATCAGGTCATAAGAAGAAATTCATTTATGCACTACCTGTTCAAGAATTCACTTGATCGGCTCCATTTATAGGTTAAAGCCGCTGTACATTTAAATGACAGACTGAGAGCTTACCACTGCCGTTGAAAAGAAAGGTGTGCCATCACTGCATTCTACCGGCGTGAACGTATGGGGCATAAAGTTGGAGGTTTACAAAGAAGCTCGAGAATAACTGAAGGACGGGGCAAAGCGCGATGCAGCAAAAAGTGTTAGGCGTGAGGTTAATAGACGGGAAGATAGCGGTGAGGATCACAGAGCAAACGGGGATAGCCGATATTCTAATTGACATTGAGAGAAAGAAAAAAATGGAGCTGGGCAGGCCATGTAATGCGTAGCGTAGATACGCGGTGGACCATTAGTCTTACAGAATGGGTGCCAAGGGGAGGGAAGCGCACTCGAGGACGGCAGAAAACTAGGTGGGGTGATCAAGTTAGTAAATAGGGAGTTTTAGTATAGCGGAAAACGCTTACGTTAGCGTTAGCCTGCGACGCAACGCTAACGCAAAGAAATGCTGCACTGCGCGGTACAAGGTAGTGTTTTAGAATAGCGGAACGGATCAAAACGCTAACGCAAATACACTTGGGCGCCATCTCTAGGCGGATACAGCAAACATGAGCAAACATGAGAAAGCCCTCTCGTTAAGCCTACTCCGCCGCTAATCGAGAACGTTTATCGAAAAGAACGGTCACCTGTACGCCGCTGTCCGAAGCATCATCACACAAACCTAAAGCAGACACGAGCACTAGTGGGGAACGAATGAGCCGAACAGTGCAGGCTGACGACTCGATAGATCCGAAGTGGACGGCTCTCGCTTCAACAGGCGCCGCCATCTTGCCCTACGTACGGAATCCCTTGCGTGCGTTAGCGTTGAACGCTATAGACGTTTTCACGAGGGCGCTTCCGACGGTCTGGCGTGGAGAGTATGTGTCAGTGTTGCCTGTTCGGTCTGGACTGTGAGCTTGCCTTGCGCTTGCATTGCGGAGTGGTAGCTTTCCTTCGATGTTTCCGTTTATTTTTGTCACGAATGACTTACGCTCGTAAATAATGGCATATATACTCATCAAAAGGCTACAGGCCAGCACTGTGCAGTTTATGGGTGCACAAACAACCAGCGGAAAATAACGATTTAACGAAATAACAACACAGCACTCCGCGAGACCACTGCCGATGTGATATGTTCACGCTTCGCCGGTTTCCTGCATCACCTGAGGACTTGGCATTTCAGTCTAATGTGAACCAATGCACACATCAGTAAAATAACGCATTTTGGTAAACCTTTTTTGGCAAATTTCCCAATAGGTTGCGAGAATTGTCAGCTCTTCGATGCAATATTTTCTCGTATGTAGTGGCAGAGGCTACATTTGTTATTCTTTCAAACACGACTTCATTCCAGTGCCTAATACAGGGGTCCCACGGCGCACTTTTGATGGTGATCGAGGCCGATCTGGGTCGAATTTTTTGGTCGCGATTGGCTTCTTTGCTCAATGTGCGGAAGGGAGCAAATCGCGGTCGAACATTCTCGATCCAGATCGGTCTCGATCGCTATCAAAAGTGGCCGTGTGACACCGGTATAAG
Organism: Dermacentor silvarum; assembly: GCF_013339745.2. Classification (NCBI taxonomy): domain Eukaryota; kingdom Metazoa; phylum Arthropoda; class Arachnida; order Ixodida; family Ixodidae; genus Dermacentor; species Dermacentor silvarum. The sequence continues at coordinate 61,342,018 of NC_051159.1, read as the reverse complement.
TTAAATTGAAGCACTCTGCGAGAGAACTAGTCGGTAAATACACTTCGCAACGAACTGGAAAAATCGTGTCCAATGGAAGATGTATGCAGACCCTGTGTCCACCAAAACATTGTCTCTGCGTTCACACGCACCCTGCGTGGCCCTGCCCATAAAGTTAATAACTTCAACAGTGCGGTGCTGCATCGCGCTCACCCATCTTTGAGCGTTGTCTATGTGCTTGGGCAGCAAGAGAATGCAAAAACTCACGTGTCAACCTCATCAGCGCGGCCTAGCTCCAGTGCTACAGTTCGAGAACCGTAATGCGCTATCTGTGCGTGGCGTAGAAACGCGCTAAATGAGCCCGCGCAAGTAAGAACGTAAAAAACGATATTCGCATGGTTACGCGGGCAATAGCATCATGCTTGCAAGAATAACAGTAACGAAAAAAATAAATTATTCGCACAGTCGATCAAGTGAAATACTTACGTGCGTGCAGTGACCGCTTCGCTGACCACTAAGCGCTTTTCGCTCACGGTCAGTAGTGGTTTACAGTCATATGCACATGTATTTATTCGACAATTTTTAAGACTCGACATTACTTTATTACGAACATAGCACAGTGAGACGGTGTAAGGGAAACAAGAGAAAGAGCAGAGATGGCCCTAACGCTGCAATATTATTGGCTTATTTCGCTTCAGAGATAGCGCACACGAACCATTCTTGCCGTACGCGATATCTTCAATACAAACTTCGCGCATGATCTACGTTAAAGTTAACCGTGAGCGAAGCTTGTTTCAAATTCAGACATTCGAAAGAAAAGCCATTCCAGGTAAACAAATATATCTTTATAACAAGTCCTGTTATAATCCCTATTGGGATTGACAGTATGTATAAATAAATAAATACTAAAAATAAAAATCTAGCACCTGGGCTGTATCAGTTGCGCTGGCATCTGTGATCACTGTCGCGCGTCGGTTCGCTGCAGGTACCGCGCTGCTCGATCGCCATGCTTATGCTTTCACATTTGGTTATAAGCACCCTGCACTGCACCAGATCCAATAAATTTTGCATGATTGAGCTGTTCAGTTGCGTCGGAAGCGTATGGAGTAACCACCGCATATCTCCAACCACTGACACGCGTCGTCGGGCCGCCGGCGTCTGGTTCCAAGCATTGCCCGACATCTACGTACGCGCCTGCTTTCGCTAAATGAGGCAACCCTCAACCGCGACACGTAATGGTGATCAGATTCAATCGACGATACGGTCACATGTGCCCAGCAATAACAATGTAATATACCGCTTATTAGCACGCCAGGTCTCGACGAAGCAGACGCGGCTGCCGCCGCTACCGACGACGAAACACCACATCCACTGGCTGGGCTTGCTGTTGCCATGGCACACCCCACTGAGCGCTCACGCGAGCACGTGAAACATGTAACAACTCAAGCGACACAAGACAAGCGAAGCGGAAGAAAACAATCGAAATAATGCGCGGTGAAGATCACACAACCGAAGTGCGGCCGGCCTGCTCTCACAAGGCTCACAGTCCAAAAGGGCGGCATAACATGTTCTGACGCTAGACGTCGCCCGTGTCGGGCAATGGCGGTACTCAAACGTCGGTTTGTGAAAAGGTCTGTAATCCTGAAATTATAACGCTATTATCCTGAAACGCTATCATCCTGAAACGCTATAATCCTGAACGTAAGAGTTCTGGCTACGTTTACTTTCTGCGCACGCGCAGTTTGCAGTACGCAAGCTAACGCTAAATCCTTGCGTTTGCTGTTTTCGGCTATGCTAAAGCTCCCTAATTTGCAGGCGCAAGTTGGAATTAGCTAGCGCAAGACAGGGGTAATTGGAGACAGGCCTTAGTCCTGCAGTGGACATAAAAATAGGCTGATAGTGATGATATATAAATCGGACCTCACCAGGATTCGTCACTGCAAACAGAAAGGCAGAGGGCGTAGACCATGAAGGAGCAATCGTTTCTGCAGAGTATTACACCCGTGTATGTCACGAATGCAGCTGAAAACTGAGGTCAGTGTTCACGTGCCCTCAGCAGATAAGATCCTATATGTCAAAATAACGATGACGACCATTACGACGATCATCATAACTGCAGAGTGGCCGAGAACAACTGACATATCATGATTTAAGGTGTGATGGTTGCGGTGGTGGTCGTGTTGTAAATGAGGGATCAGCCATCGCGACTTATGCATCTTTAGAAATTAATATTCTTATGGATCAGTTCATGTGGCTGTAGAAGCCGTTATTGTTCAGCTCTCCTCTTAGAAATTCTGCATTTAATTATTCTTCGGACATTTCTTTCTTTTCTCCCTCTGGCTCCTGACCTACATGTGTATGTATTACTTAGCTGGAGCCAGAGCAAACTAACGCTCAAGCCGACCTCTCTGCCTTTCTGCAAATAAACCTCTCTCTCTTAACTTGTTTCGTTCAAGCTCATTTTTTACGCCTGTGTTGATTCTTTTATTTTGTAGCGAGAGCTACACTGGCCGCATTCTCGCCGTTTCGCTGTGGCCGGTGGCCGCACCGCGAGCTGAGCCGTTGTCTAGCAACCGTCGCAGCTGGCAGCGCCGCTCGCCGCGCCATCTGGCGTCGTCTGCTCGAGTTACCATGGCGCGGCGACGAGCAGCCGCCGCCGCAGTTGTGTTGCAAGCGTTCGCCGCTTGCATCTGGCATGACGTCAGAGGAGTTGGTGAAACCGCGTTGCAACAACAGAGGAGGAGCCGGTGTTGCATCGTATATATAGAAGGGACGGCTCGATTGGATTCGTCGGTAGATATGGAAAGTGAGTAGGAGAGACTGAAAGAAGCCAGGCTTCGCCGTCGGAACGAAACCAAGCGGAGGCAGCGAGCCGAGGAGACGGGGTAGAACGAGCCGCACGCCTTGAGAAGCGTCGTAAGTACGAAGCGGCCAGGCGAGTGGATTCAGATGAGGATAGCACCCGAAACGTGTTCAAGTCACTGGACGACAACCCCTTATCCTCCCGCCTTACCAACCATCGGGCCGTCTTTGTGGCAATTGAGAAACAACAAGATGAAGCTACTCATAATGCCATTGATTGCCTCGTTACTGCTGCACCCTGATAAGAAGTGCTGGTATCGTTTCCGAGATTGCAAGGCGTGTTAGCTCGTGAAAGCTATATATAGTGCAGCAGAATCTAACACGAAAGAGCCCACGTATTTAGACCAGAGCAAAGAGTGAGTCTCAGCCAATATAGCCTTTCACGAAACCAGAGAAGAATCGCACGCACTCTGGCAACCTTTCATGAGATAATAATCGCGATCTACATAAGCGAGAACAATTTATGCGATCCACACATGTGATAAGAATCGAATGTTTTAATGAAGGGTGAAGTAAGGATCGCAAAAGAAATCGTGAGCAACTGCACGTGAAATTGCCATTTTATGAAGTATCTGAACCCCAACTTTCACTGAAAAGCACGATAAACCGGCGTTTCCAAATCACGCAGCAGAAGCTTTTACATATCCTCTTCTTTAAACACATCTTGTTCCGCTAGGCAGTTTCCCGTTCGTTTCGGGCGGTCTCTATTAAATCACGACGGAGATCTCAGGATAAAATGGATCTTTGTTCACGCATGCAAACACTACAGGCTTGGACGTCAAGGAAACTCACCTCCAGAGTTCTTCCTACTAGCTTATGCGCTTGTTCTACGCAGTCCAGACACTAAGTTTTCCATAGGAGAAGTGCGGGCGCGCATACAATCCAAAGAAACTTAGTAGCAACATCTTAAAGCACCCGCCTTTGTGATGAGCCGCCGTCGTACTTTTTCGTTACATTGATATACTTTAGAGAGTAGCTAAATTAAGAAAACAACCTGACATGTTTTTCAAGCTGACTAAGGTAGCTCTGCTGTTCTGCTTTCCTGACCCCGTGACCACAAGAACTAAAAGCGAACAAAGATGTAAGAAGAAAGAAAGAGACAGCGAGAGAATCAGTACACATATTCTGTTCCTGCTATCCCGACGCCGTAGAGGCCATCGCAGGGTGTAGACTTAATTTCGGAAACTCGCGCCACTTTAAAATTCAGAACGATGCGCGCAGAGGCAACCTTGATGACGTCTTCCTTTTCATGGTTGAGCGACGCGTCCCGCGTCAGGACGTTGAGAGGAGAAACGCGGCGGACATCTTTAGCCACGCACGTCCGAAACGTCTTCGCCGGGGGTTTCCCTCTCAGCGAGCGCGTCAGCTTGAGAGACAGGCAAGCCGAGACAGAAAAAAAGTAACAAAAAATGAAATAAAGTGGCTGCACGGCTTGTCGGTGTCCGTATCCCCTTTGCCCCGAATGAAGGCCTCCAGGAAACTAATTACAAAGCGTCCAGGGGATACTCTTCCGCTATTGCCTACCCAAGTCTTTCTCTTCTTTTTTTCTACATCCCTCCTTGCGCTTGTTTTGCGTATTTTATTCTATCTGCTAATGGCGTCCTGGTTCGGCGGTGCTTACGAAGACGTGATCGAGGCATCTCGTTTTGCTTCTTCTTGTTGTTGTGATTGTTTTCACATCATCGCCCAGTTTCGTCTGTCAATCTTCGATCGACGTCGTTCGCGCACGCCTGCCATTTGGCCTGTTCGCAACATTTGGGCGTACGGTAAAGAGCGCGCGTTTGCGGGCACCCTTCGCATTCGCGAACGACGTCGCGAATGCGATGAATGATGCACTTTTTGAGTCACACTTTTTCGTCGTTTGCTTTCGGGAACGACGAAAAAAAAAGTGTCTCGGTTACACTTCATGCATAACGAGCTGTTGGTATACACGGTAAATATCCTTAGGAATATTATAAATAATATTCGTAATAACTATAATAATAATAACAATAAAAGAAGATATAGTGTGGCGGAGCATCTTAAGCTGGCGTTTCTGTACTAGTCCTGCTGCCCTGTTTACAATAAGAAAGATTGCCTTCTGCATGATATCATTTTAAAATATTTTCGTCTACGAAATAAACCTGTATATATAGTTAACTTGAGGACATGACATATTATTTTGACGTTCAACTGAACAATGAAGCCACTTTTTTTTCATCGTTATTAACTCTCCGGACGGCACAGCTACAGCACATGAACCTTTCATAATACAGAAACCAGCTGGTATTAATTGTGACAAGTGGAGAGCACTTGTCACAACTGTTTGTGGGAAATGATACTTAGTATATTGTTGCGTGCTTTTTTGGCGTGATCAATTCAAGAAAGTCATCACACAAAAAAAAGAAAAATGGAGAGTGATTTATGGTGTGTGTTATTTGTACGCTGCATTTGTGAAAAAAAAGGGGGTAACATTTGGCAGCGAAACGCAGTTATGAAACAGCACAGCTAGTAATTGTTGAGCGTCGAGCCAGTCAAAGATTCACACTGATTTCTTTCTTTTTTTCGTCATCTCGTTTCGTTATGACGACAACGCACTGTCTTGCTTGTTGGTCCTTACGTGGTACATGCAGCACCCAACTGCGCCAAGAATAGCAGTTTTCAACCAGTAAGGCCTATCATTCACATTAGGCTCCCACCGTCCCGCTTTTCTTTTCTGAAAGTTCTCTTAGAAAAGAAGATATTGAGAGGATTCGGTAAACCAGAGAAGCCGTGAACTTGCAACTGAGCAGTGTTTAGGCTCACGGATGCAAATATCGTGTTGGTAATGTCTTAGAGCAATGTAGACTGAAAACATTGCAGAAGATAACTACGTTGACGTTGCAAATATTTACCACACCACGTTTGTCTCTCCCAGACGCCGCCGCGGGTCCTGCAGTTATACACGCGGTGGCAGGTGTAACTATACATGCATATGTCAATACGTCAGTCACTATACAGGGCGTTCTCGCCTTCAGCGCAAGTTCATTGGTCCCCTGTCCAGCTGCACCGCCTGCGTCACGATGGTGAAGGAAAGTAATTGGTTGCGCAAAAAGTAATAATACGCATCTCCACATTACGACGTCCTTCTTTGCCCTGGTGAGGGTTTCGCACAATAAAGCCACTGCGAAATTTGCTTTGTTCTTGCATGGCGTAAAGGACACTTTCTCGTAAAGAAATGCACGTGCTTCACTTCTTAAAACTGAGTGCGAGAAAATAAAAGAAGCATGACGATAGTTTTTTGTACAACTGACGGTAAAGTGGCAGGGGCAACAGCTGCTAATAGAAGCAGGCAGATTTGACATCCGGGCATCTAGGTGCAAATGCTGTAACACTTGCGTCGCCGACGTCTGGGAATAAATTTGAGCAGATAGGACATGCATGCCATGCAGAGCCCTCATGTTCTTAGTTATTGTATGCATTAACAGTTACCCAACTCCCTCGACGCAATAAATGTATTGGTCCTAGCAGAGGAAAACTGCGTCATTTCCTTCTTACCATGAACAATGCGCTGCGACCAAAGCGCTTGTCTTAGCTTCATGTGAGATTCTGTTCTCATACTGTCATATGCAGTAACATTGTAAACATGTGTTTTGTACAGTGAAAATTATTCATAGTTGGCAGTAGCGATACTTCCTGGTACCTACGCTCTTTGTCCTGAGAAGGTACGTACGGAATGATTACCAAAGTTCATCAACTAATCGCAAGCCTGGCACAGTGCTCTGTCAGGGTACTTAAAAAGTCTCTTAGCTCTCCCGTTTCCAAATTCAGGTATTTTTGAATCAGTTGAGGAGAGGTGCTGAAGTTTAAAATAGGAATGGAGATGCGATTGCCGGTGACAGTCACGAGGGTGTTAGGCACAGCGACGTTCTGCGCGAGCAGGACGTCTGTTACCGGGGATAGCACGTAATTGCCATCAGCGACAGGAGGGCGCGAGACCATGGAGATATACATGGCGGCATGCGGGGGCATGCGCACCTAATCGAGAGAGCAGAGATGGGCCGAAGGCGTGGTTGGAGCATCGGCTAGGTGAGGTATAGTTCGAGCTGCCGGAGGCCAGTCGCACAGTCAATTAGGGCAGAATGAGTTGTTAGAAAGTCCAGACCAAGTGTCACGTCATAAGGACATTGCTCAAGAACGGAAAATAAAACAGAAGTTGGGTAACCGGCGATGGTGATGTGGGTGGTGCACATTCCAAGGACGGTGGGAGTTCCTGCATCGGCCACTCGTACAACGCGGCATACAGCAGGTGTGACCACTTTCTTTAGGCGACGGGGAAGACCTGAGCTCATGACAGAAATATGAGCCCTGGTGTCGACAAGTGCCGAGACCATCACGCCATCAACGTCAACGCCCTGCATACATCGTCCAATCGGTTGAGTAACCAGAGGGTTTTGGGGCGGAGTCGTGGATGCAGCGGTACCTCCGGGCACTGAGTGAGTGAGACAACTTTAATAAATATCCTGCAAAATGATAGCCTGGGTCTAGGCCGCGCCGGGGGCAGCAGAGAGACTCTGTCTCTCGGTAGCTTCCCGGGCTTGCTGGATGGCCCAAAGTTGGTCCTGATGATCAGAGCTAGTCAGTGCGGTTCTCCACCGCGCCCTTAGTTCATCCGGGGGGACTGCAATTCTCCCCTGAACTATTTCGCAATCCTAGAGTATGTGTTCTAGGGTGGCTCCTCTATTATTACATATGTTAAATTTGACCTCAGGGTATAAATCCGGAAACATGCGGTTAAGATGTGCTGGGTTCGTGTAAGTTCTGGTTTGAAGTCACCTCCAGTCATCCACTTGAGACCTGTTTAATTTTGGGTTAGGAGGTGGACATATACACCTCGACTTTCTGTAGAATTGGGTAATGTCACTGAATGAGAAAAGTCTAGCCCTATCCATCCGTTCCATCTCCTCCTTCCACCATAGCCCCCCCCCCCCCCCTCCCTACTCGGGCGCGGTTAGTGAGTCCTCGCGCAACACGATAGGCAGACTCGTGAAGGTTTGGGTTGGCGGTGGATTCACAGTCTGTATGGGCTGGGAACCAGACGATTTCCTTGTTGTAACATTCCTCAGATGATATAAGTGTGGTTTCACTGTTTAGAATTTTTGCAGCTTCAACTGATATGCGTGCCTCTGACATAATTTCGTATAGCCGATTGAGAGTCGCTAACAATGTATCTATGTTTGGGAGAAGCGATAGCCAGAGCAATGGTAACCTCCTCCGCAACCTCAGAGACACCAACCTCAGAGTTTTGATTGAAGACGTGCGTACGCTTTCTTGCTTTGTATTAATTGCTACTGCTGTAAATGCTTGGTGATTTGAATATTCCGCGGCGTCCACGCCGCGGAATATTCAAATCACCAAGCATTTACAGCAGTAGCATTTAAACGATGCAGCGCCGGTCAGGGCAGGAGAACGAACAGAGCTAAAACTCTTCTCAAAGCCTATGGCAATGCTGAGCGCTTCCTTCAGCATTGCCATAGGCTTTGAGAAGAGTTTTAGCTCTGTTCGTTCTCCTGCCCTGATCGGAGCGCTGCATCGTTTAGTTTTCCGGAGTGAAGGAGCCATGGCGGCTCGGCGACGTCGTGCGGCGAGGTGGCGGGGAGGAGCGGGAGGACGGACGGCGGAATGGTTGCGAACGCGACTGGTGACCTCTAGGTGACGGCGACCGGCTGCACCACGTCGTGACAGCGTCAGGGTTGTAGGGGTGTGCCGCAGATAGTGGCTCAAAAGGGCTGCGATCAAGGCGGCGAGCATGGCCAAAGGATGGAGTACGTGGCGGGAACGACGAGCGGTTGTTACAGTAGTGAGCAACGTGCCCGACACGGTGACAGTTAAAGCAGATAGGCCTATCGTCTTCAGTTCTCCAATCAGTGGGGTTCCGAGATCGTAGAGTAAACCTTGGATACCGAGGGAACGATGTCGGGGCCCCAGAAGCGGACGTAGGACGGACCATGGCGCAAGCAGCGGGAACCCCGAGATTCGCGAGTTCGTTTCGCCCGATGGCGTGGATGAGTTAAACCGCTGATGTAATCGAGTCGCCGGCGTTATATCTGGTAAAAACGCTAGCTGGAGCCATTGCTTCGATTTCGCGGCGGACAATCATCGTCAATTCGGCCGAAGGTGGGGGAAGGTGAGACTGCGGCCGCTCTTCACACGAAGATATAGCCGCGATGTTGGGAATCCAATACGGCAATACGGAAGTTCAATACGGCGGCTCTTAGCCTGTTCGAAGCGCTGGCACTCCTCGATCATGGCATCGAGAGTAGCACAATTTATGCACATGAGCAGATTGAATGCGTCGTGGGGCAATCCCCTTCAGGACGTGGCCAACCTTGTCAGACTCTGACATTTCACTGTCAGCTTTACGGCACAGCGCCAGCACATCCTGGGCCGGTATTTTGTAGCGATGCCTTTCCGGTGCTAATGCCTTTTCGCGTTTGTCAGTGGTCAGAGCGACGGTCCGCTCACGTTATCAACGGGATCAGCCGGACGTGAGCGGTGGATGATAAGACTAGTATAGAATAAGTTATAAGGTATCGCTACAAAATACTGGCCCTGTATGTACGACAGGAATGACTGCGTGGACGTTTGGGCTCGAGTTGACAGCTGTTGCTTCACAGCAATTTTTCGACTGGAGGCCCTACCGAACAGGTCACGGAGCTTTTGTTTAACCCCACAAAGCCCAACGTATCATTTTTGATACGCTGAATTTGATGCCTAAAAATTCAAATTTATGTGCTCATGACCTAAACTAGAGCCCGCACTAGGGTTTTCGATGTTCTGGAGGACGTTTACAGTCGTGATAGTGCAGCAAATAACAAATTAATTACCGTACTAATCAATGTTTAGTAAATAACCTTTAATTATTTTCCATGTACCAATAAACATATCTTCCTGGCCAGAAATAAATGTAAAACACGCTGTCATAATTGTCTTTGATGTGCAATGGTGTTTGGGCTTTGTGGGGTTAAATGTATCCCAGCTCCCAAGGTCGGTCTCATGATTGTCATACCACAACTTCGCCATTCCACTAAGATAAAATACCACATTAGCCCGCATGACTGTCAGGTCCAGTGATTGTGATCGCTCACCCGTTCGTATTGCGTCAGCCACTCCTCAACGTCGATGCAATCGGTCCCGTTTAACGTTCCAGGGTCTCGAGGGTGGGCTAACACAATCGTGGTCCTCGGCGCAGAAGCAGATTCCGGTTGGTGTACCACGGTGGTTACACCGTAGCGCCGACCGCTTCGGAGCTCCGTCGTTTGGCGAGAATACTCCGCCACTCCACCAACGTGTGACGGGGCGTCACATAGATGAAAAGAGAAGCACCGGTCTAGAAACAGACTATTGACAGAGATGTTCAAGATGGCTGAACACGCGCAACCTCCCGGCGATCGTCGTCTTCTTCATTAATCCAAGGAGGTGGCTCGTAACAATATCAAACTTACTTTTTGCAGCACGACATTTACAGTGTGATTCAGAGGTTACTAGTGCGAAAACAAAAGTGGCTTCCTCAGCTCCTTCAACACACGTACGCACGCACGCACAGCACGCACGCACACACGCACACACACACACACACACACACACACACACTCTCTCTCTCTCTCTCTCTCTCTAAACGATGCAAGCAATGTAATATTTACAACTGTCATCAAGCCCTTTAGTTACGCTTACGTCTAACCGCCTCCGTTACTCGTTTATCATAATCGAGCCCCCATCTGACTCACGATTTTTGCGAACAGTCGTATCAAGCCGAATTTACGCATACCGTTGCCCATTATTTTCTTTTGAAGTCCTTTGTACTACATGTGTGCGGGTACGTAGAGCTTAAACGTGCGTAGACTCAGTATAGTTTAGCTCCTCGCTTCTCTGATAACGTCATGAAGGTTTCAAGACGGCGCTTAGATTTTAAAGCCTCTAATTTCCGAGTTAATATGCGCGCGATAAAATATTTCTTGCCTCGGACTTACGGCACTTACGCCGATCCTCAATATATATTTTGTCCAGCTTTAATGGATACACTGTAAGGCAATTAAAATTAAATTCTAGGGTGTTACGTGCCAAAACCATGATTCTGAGGCATGCCACAGAGGGGGACTCCAGATTCATTTTGACCAGCTGGTATTCTTTCACGTGCACCCAATGCATAGTAAACGGGGGTTTTGCCATTTCGCGCACATCAAAATACGGCCGCCGTGGCCGGGACTTGATCCCGCTCCCTCAGCAATTTGCAAGGCATCGCTAGCTGCTTTACAATTACTACTGACGAGTACTAATTAGTAATGAATTAGTAACGATGAGTTCAACTCCATATATAGAACTCGATCTGAGAATCAGGGGTTTGGTAGTTGCGCTCCAAACCAATTCTTTGGCGCGCAACGACGTCGTTTGCATGGCGTCATTAGTTTCAAATGTGTTGCCGGCAATGTTCGAAAACGCTGCGGTAGTTTGGAAGAAACAAGCTGAACGCCGCCCGCGTGCATTTTAGTTCACAAAATTTCCAAGAAAAAAAAATAAAATATGTGTTCTTATGCATTCTAAGATAGGCGCTCCATTTTTCTCATATTATCCTGCGGGGAATGTCCGCGAATACCGCAAATTAGGAGTGGACGTTACTGAAACGCCGCGGGGCTCCTACAAAAATACCAGCGCGCTGCCAAGGTTTGAAGACCTGCTCGGAACGAAGCGTTCGCTTTGGCGGGTGAGGAAATTCTCGGCGGCCTCGCCGCGGGAGATACTCCATTCGCCACGGCCGGCCGTGCGCAGAGTAGGAAGCGTTCCTAAGCACCCAGCCATGTCCAGTGGTCAGTACTGACTGTTGGCCCTCGTACGCCGTTTCGGCAGGATTTGCAAAACAAAGAGAAGTTTTGGCGGCGTCAGTGTTATTTTGCACTTTCTTAACCACAGTGACCCTGCTCTTTCATTCCACCGCGCTTTTATTTCTGTCATTGATAACGTGGAAAACTTTTTTTTCGCCTTTTTGGGCCTCTGAATAGGCGAACGAGGAAACTAAAAATGACTGCGCTATGGCCAGCCATAAAGCGCGGCAAATTATGGCGCCGTCCTTTACCCGTCTCCATAGAGGTGCGCGGAGAGGTTAAAATGCTTGTTTACGCTCATCTCCAGGATTCGTGATGCGTTTCGCGCATGATTCAAAAAAAAAAAAAAAAAAAGGTGTTAAGGGGCTGACGAAACAAAAACAAAAAGAAAGAAGAGAAAAAGAGAAAAATGGCGCGTGCGCTCCGGACTGCTGCAGAACTGCTGGCTTTGCGGACTGTTATCAGCTTTTCCTTGACGTTGTGCATTTGCGGAGCAGTTGCTGCTTTTGTGTCACTTTTTGCTCTTTATTTTTTACCCCCCCCCCCTCCCCTTCGGGGAATGGCATTCCTGGCGAAACGTTTCAGCGAAGGTGTTGGCGGTTTTACTGAAAGCATCTATTTGCGTCCTTCTAGTCACCTATTGCTCCTTCAGTCATGAATCAACACGCATGGTGAATAAATGTGTCAGACTTAAACTTATTTTGTGTCAGGGACTCCAAGCTCGCCGACTCCATTGGAAGAAGGAGTTCTAGGGTGATCCTTTGTCCATTTCCTATATAGTTCTCGTAATGACAGAGTAGATAATTTTCACTTGTCGCCGTCATGTCGCAATTTTTTTCATAAATGACATTTGCAATCACCGACCGAATCATCATAGAGAAGATAATTATTCGCTATAGTCCCTGTGATGAAGGCAGCACTGCACTTTCAGTATTGCTGACGAAGTAAACCTAGAGTCACAATAAGTAAGCAGAGAATTCAATGGAGCCGCAGCAGTCCGGAATTGTTTTTCTTTAGTCACTACTGGCGAAAATTGCCATAAAAGAGCCCGTACAGAAATTTGCACTTAGTGACCATATAAGGAGTGTTATATGGTGCTCAGTTAGATTTCTTCCCGTAATAACAAAAAAGGACGCAGACTGAAGTAGCAATATGTGGAACGCCTACAGCGCGTACCGGTGCTGACGCATTGACATTTGTGTTAGTGTCCTGATTTCTCCAAGTCTGACATATCAATGATTGCCGGTTTTCATTGCACTGACCACTGCGCATGACCAAAAGAAAATTAGGTCACCTTGTGGATTTTTATTTATTGGAACATTGCGCATGGTCGTGGAAAGTATAACCGCCCTGTTTGAGGAATCAAAAATTTTGTAAATGCTGGGTTTAACGGGCCAAAACCGCAATCTGACTATGAGGCATGCCATAATGTGAGGTCCCTGGTTAATTTTGACCACGCCGGGGTTCTTTAACATGTAACCAATATATGCTACACGGGCATTTTTGCATTCTGCCTCCATCGAAATGTGGTCGCCGCGGCTGGGATCGAACCCTGGGCCTCGAGCTCAGCAACGCAACGTTCAGGAACCAAGATGAAGAAACAATTATATTGGCATTACTGTTGCCTTGTGCAAGACCTGCGCCTGGTGAGTGGTAGATGTGCAATCTACCACTCACCAGGCGCAATCAAGCACAATATAGATCACAATTACCGAAGAGAATATATATATATATATACATTGAAGCGACAAGTATATATGCGGGCAGTTCAGGCGGATGCTGGGTTCGAACTTACACAGTAAAAATATCGGCAGTATTTGTTTAGATAGATTCCAAATTAGCAATAAGTGTATAAAAACGATAGCCATATATAAGTGAACGTTTCAGCCATGGAAAAATTGGCAGTCTTACAGGGTTTAAGGCTCGAGTTCTAACGCACCGATGGGGTCACTGCCGTTCCTGGTTGACTGGTTGACCGTGACAAAAAATAAAAAAAGAATAAAGGAAACAGGTATACCGTCATTCTCCCCTTTCTTCACTGCGAAAAGTGCTTCCTCGACGCAGGGTTGCTTCGACCGGCCGTTGCTTTGAGGCCTTGACCATAAATTGGTTATTGGGGAATGAGGCTAAGCATACACCGAGCTTTGGCGCTGAGTTTCTCGACACCACGTGAACTAAGTGACCTCTGTTATGACGGACAAGAAGCAACGTCGTTGGGACTAGACGTGGGTTTCGCGGCAATATACGGATTGTCTTAAGAACTCTTTCTAGCCTTTGCCGTCTTGTCCTTTGTAAACAGCGATGAAAATAGAGCCTTGTTCGCGTTTTTATAATTGAGGAAATAATTTCGAAGGAATGGGCATATCACGGGTAAAAGAAATATACCACCCGGCATTCTAAAGTTCTTTTTTTTTACTTTATCTTAATAATCATCTTCTCTATCAATGTGCCCCCAAAGTGAAGAAAAATTTGCATTCGCAGCTGGATGGGGAAAAGAAGACTTACGAGTGTGACGACCGCGGCGGCCGGGGAAGATTAAGACAATTTCACCTAATGTGAATTTTTGGCACCGACGACGTCAACTACGATAACTTTAGAAATAGGTCGTTATATGCTATGAAATTTTTTATGACAAGTTGGGTAGTCTACTCGCATATTGACACGTAGACGGAACCTGCTACTATGTTTCTAGTTGATGATTGTTCTCGCGAAATTTCACCCCCATTTCCTTCAGTCATGCTCTCGAGATACGGAGACGCTTTCCCGTTTCTTTTTTCCTTTTTTTTTTTTTTTGCTTGTGCCTACAGTTGATGGCTGGCAAGAATACAAGCAAGTAGTGCTGATTGTAAGTGATACCTTCTACCGCCGAAAATCGGCGCCACCGGTCACGTTCACACGTTTTAATGTTTAGAAACTTTGTTGTGATTAAAGAAGGTGTACCTGACAGCAATTTTTACGTGTTTCTCTCTAGCACAATTGCACACGGATGTCTACGGTTGTGTCAGAATAACTATTTTAAGCTATTCAGAAACTTACACGTCTACTTCTCAGGATGGTTTTGGTTATTTTTACTACACAGGGAATCGTCACTGACAGTTCAGCATTGGGGATGATTACTGGTGCCAGTTTTCAGTCTGCATCATCGTTGGTACCAATATCTCTTGCTGCAACTTTCCAGTTTTCGTTTCCTTTCTGTTCTTTCTTTTCTGTGTCTTTTCCCCTGTGGGACGCATAGTGGCGCAGTGAAGTATTAAACTATGGAACATTTGCCAGTAGTCTTTCAAATTTTGTTGCTTAAGGGGATAGTTATAAACCGCCTTCGGCACTATACCATTTAGCTGGGAAGTCGCATGTCGCAGCACATGCTCGTACAACTACTTGGTTTTGACTTTAAAGACCTTAATTAAATGCAGACTTTGATTGGGATGTTATACCAATCCAACGTGTCTTTTTTTAGGACAGCAACTATACTTACTATTGACAGTAGTGTTAGTCATGCCTTTTACATGAAATCGTAATAAATGCACAGACAGTAATCGTCGACTTCCGCTAACAGAAATATAGCAGCACGCTGCACACAAGAAAGAAATGGAGTGTGGATCGCAGCTATATTTACTGTAGTTTACAGCCGCGCTGTTCTTGGAAGCATTGAAACATGTTTTATCTTTTGAAATGAGGCAGTGCTGATTCCATCGCGATGGAAGGCGAGAGGGGAGGGGGAGAGATGCACCATTTAGAGAATTATTTACTTTCTTTCAGAATTTCATAGAAGCAGCTCAAAATTACAGTGGCGTCGCTTTTGATACTGAGGTACAGTGCATTGAACTGTACCTCAGTTCTTATTCTCAGTAATTATTATTATTCGCATGATTACGTCACTGTAGCCCGATTCATCAAAATAGGGTAACCGAGTATGCACACACAAAGAAAAAATAACTATAGGCACAGAACGTTTGTGGAAGGTTGTAACAAATTTATTACCTGCGTGTATCTCATCTAAGATAATAATTTAGATATCTATGTTTAAAAGCTTGACGGTATGTTTAAGGGTGTGCGGTGCGAGATTAGGTATTGGTTGGCCTTTGTATAATGAAAGTTGTGCACAGAGCTACCAATTTGAACGGCTATCGGACGCGTGCCCTTGTGAGAATTCAGTGAGCGCGGGATGCAACGTTGAAACTGAGTAAACTACGATAAAGATCTGACACACCAGTACATATTATCAGTATCCCTGATAGTGAAAATCGCACAGGTTTACCTTTTTTTTTATAAAAAATGCTACTTGAATGGTAACGTGCGCAAGGATTTCCTGCTATGCGTAGTGCGTACGTTTCTACGTAGGATATTGCCCCCTTTGCACTGTCCCTTTACGAAAGTACTTCCATCGAAAATCTATCTTACACTGTAGTGTCACACTTACACACGTACTCCGCTTGCTTGGATGGCATTTCGTGTGGTCGGGCTTCCGTCTGTCAGGATGGCCGAGCGGTCCAAGGCGCTGCGTTCAGGTCGCAGTCCGGTCTTCCGGGCGTGGGTTCGAATCCCACTTCTGACACAGTATTTTTTTATGTGGCGAGTGTGTTCGTTTTTTTTTTTCTTTTTTGGTGGAGGGGGTGGGTTGCACAATAACTGCATATAGATATATTTGACGCTTTATAACATACGTCATTCGCGATGTTCAAGCAATCGCGTCAAATTTACAAATGTAATGGGTTGGAACTTCCCGCATTACTACTACACTTTACGAAGGTAGTCTATTCTAACTTTTTAATGCTGTTTCGTAACATGAAAACAATAGTAAATGGTGATTAGTACTATCCACCATCATATCTAGAATGATCCTTGCATGAACCTGAAGGCAGTTTTGTTGCATAGAGAATGCGTTGCGCCTACTATCACAAGTACGAAATTGCGAACATAACAAATCGCGGTTGGCGGGGTGATAATTCTAGTCATACTTTCCATTTGAACTATTTTTTTGACTAAACTACACTTGTGAAGATGCAAGGTTACCAACAGTCACTTGTTCAATACAATACACAAGCCTCAGCGGCCGCATTTGCCTGGGCGCCAAATACAAGAGCGCTCGTGTATTCAGATTTATGTACGCATTACAAAGTAACGACGAAATTAGTCCGGATCCCTCCTATACGGCCTCTCTCGCAGTGCTGTTTATTTAAAGTGACTTAGTACACGTGACTTCTGATAAAGTGGGCTACACTTATATTTTCCACAGTTATCGAGATGTTCTTGCCATCGTGTTGCTTTTAGTGCGCGTAGTGTTTGTCCATCCTCTCGCGTATGCATATGTTTAGGCAGTGTTGCCAACTGTAGGGTAATTACCCTACTGTAGGATATTTTGATCGCTTTGACTGCTTGGTAGGGCCGTGGGGCCGTCCGGCAATTTTTCGATGATATGTCGACTAATTTCGTAATGGTATTTCCAACCACATAGGGTAAAAACCCTACTGTAGTCCTTTCAACATTTTGAACATTCAACCATCTAGGAGAGCTTGTACCGGAAGTTTTTCCGGACTGAACCATCGCAAAGCAAGTGCAGTACACAGCGAAAAATGCGCAGCGATAATAAAACAATGTCTTGGCGAAAAACAAGACCAACCAGCTCGCATTCGCACGCGGAGAAAAATCAGAAGTTGTCACATTCCGTCAATGACGGCCCCAATATGAGAGTTGCAGAAAGGTATATTGAACTGCATTGAAAGGAAACTTTATATAGAAACTTTATTTGACTAGAAAACATCTTACGGAGCGGTGGTCGGAGACCCTCATCCAGGGCGCCACTGGCCTCTGCCGCCTGCCTGACCTGGCTAATTAAGGACTTTTGTCCTGCCAAGTCGGAACGGGTGAGCTGTGCATCCCACTGCATTGACAGGAAGTGTACAGATGCAGATACACAACGGGGTGTTTTACAGCGAAGCTCTTAGCCTCTAGTTGGTCGTTATTTCTCGTGGCGAGCTCACCCAGAAAACGGCAACTGGAAAAGAGGTTTGAGTTTGAGTGTCCGCGTAACAGATTTGTTTTCTCGTATATTCAAATAACAATCCGAAGCTATCATGTCTGCAGGTTGTGTGCAAGTCGTAGTTTACGAATTTTCTAACGCAATTTACTTTTAAAGAATAATTTAACTAAAGGAAAAATGAGACATCCGCCCAAATGTAGCAATTGCTACAAAAGAAACCCATACGAATTCCTCGAAAGAAAGCCTCGCAGTTGAAGAAAAATTCGTCCGGGACCACCGCCTTTCCGGAGCAGCCGCTCTACCATCTGAGCTGAACAGGCGGCTAGCAGACGGCAGGGCGAAGTCGAATTTGTCAACAACTCGAAGCAAAGGCAAGTGTTTGACGTAATAGTTCAGCGGAAACCCGCTAGGTGGAGAGAAGTAACTAAAGGGAAAATGAGACATCCACCCAAATACTATTTTCCCTTTAGTTACTTCTCTCCACCTAGCGGGTTTCCGCTGAACTATATTACGTCAAAGATAATTTAGTTCAATAAGACACTTGCGCTTTGCGGACGGCCAAGAAGAATGAGCATGTATGCTGCCCTTCCCCACACGTGCTTGTGCGCGTGACGTATGTCGCTTGTGGTGGTGGTGCTTGTGCAACGTCATCTAACGACGGCATCAGCTTCGCTAGACATCCATTTTCACAGAGTGGAATGGAGGCGGATTTTTTTTACAGAGCTTAAACAGAAGTTTTTCACTTTCGTTGTCTGTTCATGTTCGTTATAGCTGTGCAAAACATCGCAATTTTAGGAATAGGGCGCTTATAAAATGCCTACTGGGCAGTGTCCTTTTTTACGGTACTGAAAAATCATTCGTTTTTATTCTTGCATTACAATCTTAGGCGTCGTTGCAGCTGTTTCTTCAAAGATTCAGTTTTTGCTATAAAAGACTGCTTGACAAACGTACTTGTGATGCATGTTATGAAGCTCACTTAGAAAATTGCTTGTTTCGATTACTTAAGGCTTTGGTCAATTATATTGGCGCCCAGGTATTCATTTGTAACATTCTTCTTGCTTAAATATTATATGTAATTATTTCAACACAAAATTAGTGCGTAGGGTTAAACGTGGGGTTTTGGCAAAGTGCACGTAGGGTAATATAGGGTGTACAACACTGCACGGACCGAGTTTTTTAGCCCAGGCACTGCCAGGCCCCGTTATCACGTTGGGCTGCCCGCCCGAGCCCGACCAAAAGCTTTATGGCGAGACCCGGGCCCGGCCCGGGCCCGGAAATAATCTACGTTACCCGCCTGGCCCGGCCCGCCACCCCTTTACTTTAGGCCCGAGCCCGGCCCGAGTCCGGCTCGAAAGCGGCCCGAGCCCGGCCCGAGACCGAAAAAGATCAACGAGCGGCATTAAAAATAAATTAAAATACAGGAGAAAATGACAGGAATTTATTCGTAAGGCATAAATACAAGTCATATGAAATTACGAACACCATTTGAGTGGCCTGAACGCAAATACCAGCGCGCAAAGTAGTACGAAGGACCCTGCCGAGCAGTATCACCTGCAGTTTCCAACGGCGTGACCTTGATGCGGCCCAATCCACTTCTATCACGGCGCCGCCACAGTATTTTTCCTACATCGGGTGCCTCACTGCAAAGCATGGGCCGCCCCAGCCGCTCGTCCCACTCAACCGTATTCTAGTACACTCTAGCCGAAGCGCAGCCACGACCGGTTGTGAGCGCAGCGCATGGATGCCGTAAATGGAGAAAGAAAGCTTCTCATTCCTCCATGGTGCAGCGTAACGCGCTGCTGCTAGGCGACCGATTGAGAACATGCGTGTAATCATGGATGGACGCAGTGCCATATTTCAGCCGCGTGATGCATTATCTTATCTTACCAGTCTTCGCTTTACCAACGTCGCGAACGCGCTTACACCGCGCTCAAAGCATTAATTACATTGATTTATGTAAGGAATACAATGGCATCCTTTGGTTTGAGGCGACTTCGGTCTTTCTGGGCTTCTACATTCTGTTCAAACACCGCAAAATACGACGGAAGATGAAAGTGGAAGTACACAGCAGTAGCACTGCTAGCTTCCAGCTTCGCCGGGGCAACAGGTTTTTCGGAGTCGAGACGCGCGAGGATAACTCGCTAAACGCTACATGCACACCACGAGAAAGTCCGAGCCCGGCCCGGGCCCGCGTCAAAAATACCCTAGCCCGGCCCGTGCCGGGGTCAAAAAGCACATGCCGTGCCCAAGCCCAGCCCGAGCCCGTGAAAAAAAAACTACCCGACCCGGCCCACGGGTCGGGCCGGGTCCGGGCTTTCGGGTAAGCCCGAGTCCGTACAGTGCTCTAATAGGGTGTTCAATTGTCGGGTAGGGTTTTATGAAATATTGGCTGGCAATACTGTCTATAGTGATTCATATGCGTGAGCTCAATGTGTTTCGTTCAGAGTTGTGCCCGCAACATATTTCAGAGTTCCAGCAACCAACTACCCCGTCTAATAGCATTAGCTACAATTCAGCGATGCGCATTTGCAACCTCGCTGCTCCACAAGTTCGGTAAACACAACAAATGATACACAAGTTGTGCCGGTTGTAGTCACGACTATACCGGCTGGAGCGTGTTCGACGTAAACGAGACCACAAATTCGTTTTAAAGGCTTAGTCAACCTAACATTCGTCAACGTTGACTGGTACCTACCTTGCGCGCCGAGCATTCAATGAATATTGAGTTCCGCGGTCTTCACCGGTGCGCGAGTCTGGAGCTTATCTTCAAAGAGGACACTCTGCCATCACGTATGAAGGCGGATTATGTAAGGCACCCGGTGTTTTCTTACGCCGACTGAGTGGTGCCATTCCGCAAGTGAACCTAAGCAATGTTAGTGCAGCCTGCGCAGGTCAGACGACAACCCCACAATCTGCAGGCAATCACGACCAAACCTCATGCAGACTACAGGTAACAAAATGCTAGAACTGCAACGGGCACAGAGACGCCCATGCTGGGTCAGCGCAATCTCCAGGGTGGCGGTGCAAGACAAAGGCCTAACGCATCATGGTCATGTGTGCCTTATCAAGCTTTTCGTAACATCCAACATTCTTTGCTAGAGTGTCCTTCATTTGACACGGAACTTAAAGTGTTGATAGATGTACTGAAGCGCAACATGGTCCCACACACAAGCGAAAGTGACATTATGCTTACCTCGAAAGAAGAATGGGAACCGAGGGGCTCGATTTTATTAGTCATAACCACATAAAGCCAACAGACAACGAAGCCAAGGAAAGAATCGGGGAAATTAAGTGTAGTTGAAATTGGAATGTAGAAAATAATGAAGGAAAGGGAAATGAAAGTGGACGAAAAGATAACTTGTCGCTGGCGGGAGCCGAACCCGCAACCTTCGCATTACGCGTGCGTTGCACTGCCAATTGTGCTACGGTGACGGCCATCAATTCGTCTCTAACTTGGGTATTTATTTACGTTTACTAGATCTAGCCCTAGGAGTGTTAGCCAGCGCCACTCAGAACCATGATGGGCGGATATGGAACATCCTTTTTTGGCCCGATGGCATCACGATACACGTGATATTGGGAGAGCAGGCACGTGGCTAACAAACCCTCGCATGCTACCTAATGACATCAAGGCTGCCAGATTCGAGACCCTCGTAATGAAATACGAAAGAAGAATGGGAACCGAGGGGCTCGATTTTATTAGTCATAACCACATAAGCCAATAGACAACGAAACCAAGGAAAGCATCGGGGAAATTAAGTGTAGTTGAAATTGGAATGTAGAAAATAATGAAGGAAATGGAAATGAAAGTGGACGAAAAGATAACTAACACTATGTTACCTCAGTGACATTGGATATTTCGGAGAGAGGTGCTTCATCGCAGAATTCCTCCGTGATTCAGAGGTATAGCTTGTGAGTGGTGAGCCATGTGGGTCAACGTGGCATAGATAATGCGCAGCCTATGGCATCCCGGTTTCAATCCATCTTTGCCATTAGTTTTTTCTTCTGTCACCAATTGCGGATGCGTCACCAGTTTCAGTGCGCAGTAAAGCACTTGATAAGTGGCGCTCCGACGGGGCAAATTCCAGCAACTCTTGCAAGGCTAGGTTGCAGTAAACATTCCTTCTCCTCCTCCTCATGCTCTTGAAAAGGTGATCAAAAATTCGAGAGAAGTTTTTTCAATAAGTATCAAACAGCAGCAAATGTAACGCACTGTACCAACGCATATTCGTGAGTCTGTGAGCTTTCAGGTGGCCCGGCGCCCCTTGCGAATGTGGTCACTTGGTAGCTGCTATATTACGTACAACTCAAAAGCAGCTTTCATGCAAAAAAAAAATAAAAATAAAAGAACGAAGCATCGCAATTACTGCGTTAAGCATCAAACACTAATGCTGCGGCCACGGCGGCCGCATTTAGATGGGGTCGAAATGCGAAAACACCCGTGTACTTAGATTTAGGTGCACGTTAAAGAACCGCAAGTGCTCCGAATTTCCGGAGTCCCCCACTACGGCGTGCCTCATAATCAGATCGTGGTTTTGGCCCGTAAAACCCCATAATTTAAACGCTAATCCTGCAACTCTTGAGCTTCCTCGGTGGTTTTATTCGGGAGTGCTAGAACAACAACAAAAGTCTAAAATGACCATTATTTGCTTCACGAAACAGTTCGGTGAGAGCGTCTTCGACTGTACACCAATTCATGACTTAGCGTACACTGGGGTGCTGTATACACTGGGGTGCTTAAATAGATCAGCAGATGGATGTCTATGAGTAAGCTACCTCTCACGTGGTCTGTTAGCGATTGCAGGTGACAATGGCGGCACTCGGTGCAAGTTGTGGGATTTATAAATACTGTAGGAGCATGCAGCAGTACGTGCCTGACGAATATGACACTGGTCAACTCGTCCATACGCGAGAAACCATTGCAAGGAGTCCCAACAGTATAACTGATGCTTCAGCATTCAGAGCTATTCAGTTCTAGTGGCGCCCAGTATACGCGATGCCTTAGCCGACTATACAGGAACATCTCATGCTTAACAGTACTTTCGTCACCGATAGAAGCAGGAAACGTTTATCTTGCCGTTCTTTCAGACTACTAGTATTCTGGCTATCGTACAAATAAAGGAACGAACTAAGATCTGTGTCGTCTATGTGAAAGATTAGCAATCGCATTATATGTACACATCCACATCTTTCGCGAAGCTTGATATTCTGGAAGGCGTTTGCAATGACAGCTTGAATTTTCCAATAGCTGGACACCGCACTTAATAGCCGAATGCAGTTTGGTTTGTGGTTTTGCATTCTGGGTGCGGCGAACCTGGAAGCACGGAGGCACCCGTATACTTTGACTGTCGCTCATCTATCGCTCCCGCTATCACTTGATGCAATTTTTCCTCGCGATTCATCTTCCTTTTCGTGGACCGGTTCCTCCTAGCTGTCTTGACGACGCATCTGAAGAGCAGTAGCGCGTGAGCTGCGCGAGCTTCAGCGTCAATTCATCGGCGTCCGATGAGGTAGAGAAAGTCACGCCACTGACCCCGCGATGGATGACCCCGCGAATCGATAAATAGGGGACACGACGCCACTTCGATTTCCTCTTCATTGCCTTACAATTCTTCGTCTTTATAAGTGACTCTGATTATATATATATACCAATCCGGAGGCCGAGGGTTCGATCCTCCGGCGCGGCTCATGGCGTTTTGACGTTCGGTGAAATGCCAACGTGTCTTCGGCTGGGACACTGGCACAATTGAAGGCTGCATCGTGACCCGCGTTTCTTCGGCGACCTCGCGTGTAGCCACTAAGTTTGATAGCGTATCGCGCGCATTGCGCTTCGTGATCAAGGTCTTGCGCGTTTGTTCAACTTGCTCGGCAAGACCATGTCTTTGCGAAGCCACCGACTCTGAGTGACCCAGGAGACACCGCACAATGCGAACTTGACCTCTGAGTGGCCGAGCTGCGGCAATTTGCGAAGGTCAATGTTGTAGTTGTCGGCTTTGTCTGGACTTCAAAAAGTGCACCCAAGCCAGAATCGCCAAATGCCCTTATAAAAACTGCAGAGAAACACAGGAGCACCTACGGGTGAAAATTTTATAGAACAGAACGAGTATAGTTCAACGCCATGGCTAAAAAAAAGGTAAAACAAGTTCATGAGGGAACGGGCCATACTTGATGAACATAGACTAGGCAAATATTGAGACATGTCATCTTTTTTTTTCTCCTTTGCGATATGCTTCTCAGTTTTATGAGGTTACTATTCGTCAGCACATACGTGATTCAGAGTACGCTCGTGCTGCATTAAGCATAAATTCTTCTGATCTTTAGTCCCGTCCATCATATGATGACCTAAAGGCTTATCGAATACCACTTTTACTTTGCATGGCATGTTGCTCTTGAGTTGCGCAGCGCATGAATCTATATATAATTTTTTTCTCCCGAAGATTTTAAGAGGCAGAGTTCATCGTTCTTCTTCATAACTGTCATGATAAAACATTAATTTTCTCACCAGTACAATAACAGCAAAGGCGATTATTGACCACTTCCCCGCGGTGTTCACTGCCTTCCTGCCCACTGCTTAAATGCTGTGCTACGCACATTTGATTCAAACAAATACGCCTACACAGACAAGTCGCTAAGCATCGGATGACGTTCATTTTGCAGATGTTTCCGCCCCCGCATCCCTCGCAAGTCGCCCGTGTGTGCGCACATGATCGAAACAGAAATTGGAAACTCGCTAGAGCTCGTCAATTCTATCCACTCAGACCAGTGAATAGCGCTTTCCTACACGCTACTGCGGACAAAAGGAGAGGGAAGAAAAATGCAAGAGAGCTCTCGTTGTGCGTCGTTACGTATAGCTATGTTATAATCTGTCTGGAGCAAGTTTTGTGGGGGGGTTTGAGAGCAGCTTTTTTTCTGTTGCAGCTACAACGCAGTGCACGTTTGCTCGCTTATTACGGCAAGCCACGCGCGCAGCGCGGCTCAACGCCGGCGGCGCACGCATGCATGGTTGCTATTCTCGTTCGCCGCGGAGAGGACCGGCCCCTCGACGTACTCGTCCCGCTCGAAAAAGCACAATAAACGCGCGCGGGCGGCCGCTTCAGGTCAAGAGCAGCCGTGCCTTAATTCGATCGGACGCGCCCGATGAACAAGCGCGTTCACGCCCGCTCTATTGTCAGTCACGATGACGGGCGCGACGCCGCATTTTCCCCCGAGATCCAGGAGAGACCGCGCGCGCGAGTCTTGACATTAAACGCTACGCGCCTTGTTACGCTTGTTTCTTTTGTCGTGGGGCGTTTCCTTTATTACTCGGCGTTCTTTTCTGCCAGCAACTTCGGCCGGGACTCGGCTCCCTCGACGTGGAAGTGCCGACGCCGAGGCGCTTGTCCGTCCGCTGGGACGACAAGCAGCAGAGTGCCGGCGCGCTTCCTGATGAAGGAGGCGCACTTACTTTCCCCCGCGGCGGTGGTACTCTTCCAGTTCCTTTGTTTACCACGCCGAAAGCCTAGAGACGCGAGAGACACAGGCATCTTGTGTAGTAGCTTGAAGCAGGCGAGCATCGGAGAAAGCCGCGCTGGCTATCACGGACCTCGGCCTTCCTGCTGCCAAGGTCGTAAAGGGGGAATATTTGGTTCGTTCTCTTTGCTTGGTTTGTTGACCCCCCCCCCCCCCCCCCCCCTACCGACTACGATGCGACCCGGGCTATCGGGGTTTCTGGCTATGGAGGCACCGCGAAGGCGCTATTTTCTCCCTCCCCTTTCCTGCCTAGATGCTCGTGGTGTCTTGAAGGGCCAGTAACGATGGAGGGAGAGGGAAGGGGGGGGGGGGACGACAATAGGAAACGCCCGACGCATGCCCGCCGATGACCCCTGAGGGAAGGGGGGGGGGACGGGAGAAGGGTGGGTGAGAGGTTTTCATGGCGGGTTTCCGCGGCGGAGCGCATCAACGTTGGCGACCACATGCGGGTCTGTCTGCCAAGAGCGTTCTCGCTCTTGCCGGTTCAGTGGGCGTGACAAGCTCGTCTTCGCTGCTGCCGCATCGAGGGGGCGAAAGGTTCCTCCCCCCAAAAGTTGGGGCCCCTCTCAGTCCATCAGAAGAAGAGGTCGCCGGAGGCAGGCGCACACACAGACACGTCTTTCTTTCTCGCGCGGCCCAAGACATCGAGCGCCTCGGACACGCTTCTTTCTTCGTGCCCGCCGGAGACTCACGGACACTCCTCAAGCTGCTGGAGGGGACGCTGAGAGAGGTTCTCCACATACGCCGCCAGTTCCCTGCGCTTCCAGAGCTTCCAGGAAGCGCGGAAACTTTCTCTTTTTTCTCTCTCTTCACCTACTGCACGGGAAGGAAGACCCTGCCCGGAGATCGTGGCCTCTCCAGTTGCCCGCGAAGGCGAGAACAACACGCGCTGTGTGAGAAGCGCACCGGCTATTTTTGGTGCCTACAGGGCTAAAGGAGACGAGGAGGGAGGCCAACGAGAAGAAGAAGGGGGTATCTTTCCAACGCGGTGGAGAGCCCCATTGAAGAAATCGCTATCCTGATTGATGAAGGAAACCGCAAGACCCTCCCCTGCGTGCCTCTGAATCTCCATTCCTCCTCGCCGCGCTAGCACAGTGGGACCCTTCCACCGCGCTGTGAATGGTGAAGTGCGTATAAAAGTGCCCCACGGCCGGCCAACGAGCGGTGTAGAACGCAAGAGACTCCGCGAAGAGGCGGTTAACTGACCAACGCGAAGACCGAGCCTACAGGTGCGGTCGGGCCGCGAATCCCGCTTGTCCCTTGCCGGCACCCGCTGTCCTCCCGGTGCTACGCAACAACAGCGGCGCCTGCACAATGCTGTCGCCTCGGAAAAGGACGTCGTCGAGAGCAACCTGGATGCTTCTACTAGTGGTCGTGCTCTTGATGGCCGGCGACCGCGCCGATGGCATCGAGAAGATCTACAAGATGAAGAAAGTCAAGAAGCTCGCCAAGCTCGCGCTCCTGGCCAAGATCCTCAAGCCGCACCTGTTGCCCATTCCGTTCCCGATCCTGGTGGAGAAGAAGCAGAGCGGCTGGGACATGATGGGCGGCTGGCCGATGATGGGAGGCGGTGGCGGTTGGGCCATGGGCGGAGGCGGCTGGGACTCCGGAGGCGGAGGTGGTGGTGGCGGCGGCGGCGGTGGTGGTGGTGGCTGGTGGTGAAAGTAGCCTTGTACGTTTAGAGAACTTCTGTTTCCGCTTCACGTTGTGCCAGAAGTGTCGTCGCGCGGACAAGCAGCAGCTTGTATTTGTCAGCCGTTTACTCGCGACAGGCCTCTTTAACTTGAATGGGCTCTTTGACTGTTTTCTGGTTAGAATACGGCATTATAGGTTTCTAACAAAGTATGCAACGGTTCGCACGAGGACGCTAATTTAGTTTCGCGCAGTAGTAAGGGTCATGTTGAAAAGTACAGCGACTGGCTCAGGGGGCATGATTCGGCTGGGCAAAATGGGTGTTTAGTCGTTCGACTTGCACTCTCAGCTCAATTGAGCGAGGTGAATATGTTATTAGGATTCTCGGCAGACCCGGCTTCGACATTGATTTTAACGCTAGGTGATCAGCGGAGCTTATTTTGCATGTTAGCGCTGGTGCGCAGCGTAAGTATGGTATTATTTTAAATTTAGTTTTGTATCGATCGCGTGCATACAACATTTATCGCAGCATTCAAATGTTGCTTACTGTCCAAGATTTATAAAACTTGGATCCTTGTCTAGGTTATTGTACTGTAACCCTCATCACAAATAGCACCATAACTCTATGTGCTAAATTCCCTGCAGGTACATAGACGTGTTTATGATTACCTTATCACGAGGTACTTTCCCGCCGAGCACCCATGAACAGTGACATTACCGCCTCATTACATGAACGCCGATACTCTGCATACATGTTCATCACTATCTCCAGGTCTCTAACCACTCCGCTTTCTTTGCCTCTGGGAGTCTCTGTTAACACGTTTCCTTGAGAACACTGGAGCCAACTAGGACATTCATAAATGAAAGATGTGACTGAATGACTTTTATCGTATATATGAGCGTTCTCACTAACACCTGTACACTTTTTGTACTGAATTTCTCAGGTTCGTGGCATATTCGCGTCGTTTATGTTCAGGTTTGTGTAAGTTCCGTACTCACCTCAACTTTCTCTGCCTTACATGCCAAAAGTGTAGTTTCCTCATTGCGATGGAAGAGCAAAAATATTTACCCTGACGCAAAATCGAATTCGACTGAAATCACGCTTGCTGTCTGTTGTGCAGCTTAATCCCGGTGTCAATTTTCTATTGTGTCTTGACGCAGCTGTGTCGTCTTCGCTTATTGTTTGAATGCCATCACACATAGCGTATATGTTCTTATTTTGTCCCCGTTATCGAAAGTTCTTAAACATTGAACTCTTGTTGAATGTTTGAGTGTTTGTTTGTTAGATTTGTCCAGCTTGTTGTCGTGTTGTTAAACGTTATTATTATGTGCAAATGTTTCCTTTTAAGAAGTTTATTGTGGTTGTTTTCTCAGATATTTACGATTTCAATAATAACATAAGCGTTCCCTTCAACTAATATATGTTGTTTGTTGCTTTAACCGGCTCGTTTGTGTTCGTAGCTGTGCAAACTGTTTTGACATGTTATGTCTGCTAGTCTACTCACAATTGTCTGTGTTGTTGAGTGTTGTCGTCCGTCTCCTGTTCAAGAGAGCAATTACTTTTTTGCCATCTTGTTTGTTCCTATTTGCGTATTGTGCATCAAAAACACGTCCTGTGATAAGTGTTTAGTCATGTCCCTTTTACGAATATAACAACATGCACAGTTCGTTTTTACTGTGCTCACAGCCTTCAGCTAGCATTTCGCTTGTATTCTTACTTACTGTGTGTAGCTACCATGTCATAAATGTTCACTTATTGTATATACCGCCGGTATAGTCACAAACTAGACAAATAAAACCTATGTGACGCAAGAATAAAAACTTTTCAGCGCTCCTAACTCAGTGTTGCTTTAATCCCTTTGCCTCCCCTCTCCTCACCGAGCTTCAAAAAGGCCCGAATTAAATTTACTTATTTTGCCTCGCAAAGAAAGGTCGTCGTTCAAGGTACACGAGGTAGGTGATATGGCTTGTTCTACAGCTTTTGTCGTTTTGTGTTTATACTGCCGCGTGAAAAAAGTTTACTCTTTCATTGCTGACATCGCTGTCACCGCATCATGTAAAGCGTCCTTATCATAAAGCATAACTTAAGCTCTGAATTAAAGTAAGGAACAAACACTGAAAACGCACTGAACAAGACAAGCACCTATTTTTCTACCTAAATAGTTAATGAGAGAATAATGAGCTAACATTTCTGCGAAAGTGCATACATGGCGTCACGGATGTTTGCGAACGTGTCTGTTTTTAGTAATTCGCAGCCATATCAAATATACGTAACGTTAGGTGGATATAAACTAAATGTAAATTTTGCGTACGCTGCTCTTATGTGGTGCATCTCTTCCAGTTTGTCGAATAGCGATGTGTTGTATTTGCCAACTGCACGAGTTTGACAATCTGCTCAGGTACTCAGTCATTTATTTACATATACCTATTTGCATACATATAAAGTATTATCTGGTGCACCGTGGTGAAGTGCGGTATATGCCCAAAGATTGTGCTAGTGTGCAAAGCTGAGAAATCTGAGAACGGAAATGCTCGTCTCACTAGGGTACTGTTTTGTTTTGTTTCCAGCCAATGTTGCAACAATGACTGATTGAATCAGCGAAGAGCACTTTCTGAGTACCAGAAAGCCTGCCGAGGGCTAAAGGAGTTAGGTGCCCATAATATGCTAGGGAGGGGGACAATAGCAACATATTTAGAATCGTGCGTTTCCTACAGAGCTAGCCCCGACATTCCTTTTCTAGCAAATTAGGCCTTTCAGTGCCTGTAAGGTAAGGTGATGCTGTTTTTTCTTGTACCAAGTGAACTAGTGAAACAGCGGAGGAGAATTATAGTGCACTGCTACGCACTTGTTTAGTGATGCTTAATAAATAAATTTACTTTCGAGTAAAACGCAGAACAATATTTCTTCGGGACGCAGCTCCCCTAAACCTCGAAGTTTTCTGCGCACTGAAAAAAGTGGCGAGTGGGATTTGGGAGCGCAGGTGTTGCCACAAAGCATCTTCTCAAGTCGATGAGAATAGCTATAAGGACGTGTTGATTTGGCATCTTCAACTTTGTAGACGACGACTTTCCAGAACATCTTTTCAAGGACTCTCACGTCACATACATTGGCTTCACGCATAGCCGGTCAACTTTAGCATAAAAAATAAATTATCCAACCTGCACGACATTGAAGATTGCCGCTGAATCAAAAGGAAGCTTCGAGACGACAAGGGCCTATAAATTGCTGCTATTAACGTTGATCTTGATGTAGCTTGAAGCTTTACCTAAATTAATTGACGTCGAAGGTCGAGAAAATGGTCTCGTTCGCAGAAGACCCAAGTTCGCAGCGACACAGAAGACACAAAGTAATATACCAGATAGTCATCGGTTTGCGCTGTGTGCCAGAACCTATACCGCTCTCAGAAGCACGCAGGACAGGCGCAAAATAGCCGCTCTACATTCCATTATTAGAGAGCTATCACAAGACACTTTGGTACATCAAGTACCTTCTCGACGACCTTAGCGGCCTTGCCTCTGTAGAATGGGAGAATCCAAAAGCGTTCACGTAAGTATGTGCGTCAGTACACTTCCCGCTTTGGCGGTGTCCGTCCTTTCAACTTCTTGCTGGAGAGGCACAAGTGTGACACAAAAAAAAAATGCATTGAAGTATTCGAGTGCGCAGATCCTCTTAATCTGAGTGGGAAATGTGCACGTGACGCTAGAGTAAGGAATATTGTATCCGTGGGTTCATTTTGATTGCGTACTTGTACCGTGACAGCAGCAGATGCAGCTGGTAACCCTCTGCAAACGTTTTACACTATTTGGGGCGTATCTTTGTCACGCAGCGATAATCGTCATCTGTCTTGCGTTCACTTCTTTTAAACTCTGGGGTGGCTACTATCCTGTCAAGAATGCTTTGTCACGTTGTCACGTGACATGAAAGTATCGGGCGCGCAGCCTTAAAAAAATGGAAAGGCATGCAAGATAAATGACGATTATTGTGGTGGGACAAAAACAACGTCCCAAAGCTTGAGAACTGTTTTTAGACTGTAAGTATTCCGGTTATGTGGCAAGGGTGTATAGCGCGCGAAGAAGCAGACGGGACAAGCACATTTTTTTTTCTTTCGTTACGGTTTATTGCAAAAATTCGGGGATTTATACAGGTTACGATAAAGTGGTACGCTACAGTTCCTACAGTTACTGCTTCGCGCTCTACAACATTGCAAGAAAACAACATAAGTGACGCCCTAAATGGGGTAACACATTAGCGCACCTTGTACGGGGTAGAATACTTCAGCGCGATCTTTCAATGAAAACTCGTTTTTACTGTCAATTCTGAAAATCTTTACACGTAGCATAATATGGACGGCTGCAGTTTCCACCTTCCCCACTTCAACAGAGAGACCTGAGCTTCCTTTAACTTCCTTTAACTCGGTTCGTGGCTATCGCGTTGTACTGCGGAACACGAGGTCACGGGTTCTAAACCCGGCCACGGCGATCGAATTCTCATGGAGGCCAAACGCAATATCCTGGTATCCCGCCAGCTCTGTATTAAGTTGAAACACCCCCAGATGGTTCAAATTAATTCAGAACACACTAATATACAGTGGGCAGCTCATCAATCGTCCCTTCAAGGCAGAAAGGCAAATTATACGAAAATGGTTAGGCTACGACACGTAATCGCACGTATTGTTGAGGCACACCGCTGTAACGCAGTTGACCTGTGCGGAAGCCGTTGCGAGTTTTCCTGGGGAAGAACTAGCGTAAGCGACGAAAGAAGACGAGAATAACAATTATTCATACGGTACCCTCATTTTGGGACACTGCGGCTTCACGCATGCGTGGCTCCCGCACAACCGTAATGGGAGAGAGAGCGAGAGAGAGAAAGAGCCGGAGTGGTCGAGTGGTATGACAAACGCAATGGCCAAAGCAAATAGGGACGCACGGACCAGCGCACAATGGACGGCAGCCGGCTCGATGGAGCGGAAACAATGAAGCCCCCCGCCGCAGGAGGTTGCCGAATACGCCTTGGAAGGCGTTACAGTGGGTACGCAGAATAGGAAACACGTGTGTCACTTGGACGTTACACATGTACTTCGAGGCAAGTCAGCCGGGGTATGTATGCCACGCCTCAATTAGAAACGCGAATACAATGTGCGGAAGAAGAGCGACGTAAAATGTTCCGTGCGGAAGGGAGCGACGAGAAAGTGAATGCGGGTGTGAAGAAATAAGGCGTTCGTAATAACAGGAAATGGTTACATTTATGTCTCTCGGAACTGTGAGATTATCCTGGTATCCCATTTTCTTGTTGCTGCCTCTGACCTCTTCAGGCACCCTTATTAAACCTTCTTCTGCAGCCTCGTTATTCGCAGCCTCTTGCTGGATTCGACTCCCGAACATAACAATCCACATATATTGGAGAAGCAACCAAAAACAATGCATAAAAATGGGTTCTATGTAAGTGCAATAATTAAAACGAAATCATTTATATTGGCTTTGGGCGAGGATGACTCTAATGAAAGCATGAAATACAGTCTTGTAGACGGTATTGAGCGGAAAAAAATTGAAGTGAGTCATCTTCTACATTCAAGAAAAGTATCAGCGTATCTGCGAGTAGGAAGTATGCCCGATATCTGCGAGTAGGAAGAAACTTTCTCGCCTCGAGTGCAGCTACGGGCACATCGATTGCTACATGTTACAGAGCGCCTCAGCACACGCCGCGGGAAATTTTAGGGGCGAAGCACCTTAGGGCCGAGCCTTGTCCCTCCCTCGTCGTCCGTAGCTCTGGTTTGCATGGAGTCCGCTAGGGGCGCTGTAAGAGCTATATAAGCGCTTGTTCCCGACGCGCGCTCTCTTTCTCTCTTCAGCCATGGATGATAATGGTCGCTTCTGATAAATGCGCGCCCGCTATGGATGAAAAGGCAAGAGTGGCGGCTCAACTGCAAGCGGAGTCGAGGGTTCGCAAAACTGCTGCAGCACGGCGACGCAGACAACAAGCGAACCCGGAGTCTAGGGCGCGGGAAGCTGCAGTAAAACGGCAACGCCGGAAATCGGACCCGGAGCTGAGCGCTCGCGAAGCTGCAGCAGCACGGCAACGCCGGAAAGCGGACCCGGAGCTGAGGGCTCGCAAAGCTGCAGCAGTACGGCAACGCCGGCAAGCGGACCCGGAGCTGAGGGCACGCGAAGCTCGCGCTTGAACCGAGCATCGGCGCCACCAACGTCAAGTAGAGAACGCTTCCGGCGTTTTGCCGCCGCTTCCCACGCTCTCGCCACCTCTGGGTCCGCTTGCCGGCGTCGCCGTGCTGCTGCACTGATCACAACGCCGTCCTAATGAAGGGAAAACGAAGTCAGCACCTCAATACCATATACGACCAATAAAACAACATTGTATATACTGTACACATGTGTTGTCACTCATTTGCATGTTCGAATGGGCAATGTACGGGAGATTCACGGCTACCCGAATGATCCCCCGGTGCTTCGCCCACTCATCATCATTCCCTTCGTGGATATGCGGCGATTCTTTTATACGGTTGACGCTATAAAACACCGGCTATAGACATTCTGCCTAAGAAATTATTCAAAATGATTAAGTAGTGAAGGAGATCGAAGCATAGGAAATGTTTTGTGGTGACGGTGAGGAGGCAGCCGATTCTCTCTGGTGCATCGATGCACCATGGTGCAGCCGATGCAGCCGATGGTGCAGCCGATGCTCTCTCCCGTTGGCACGAACCAGCAAGCGAAGCGACACAGGCCTCGGAAATTCCGCTGGTTTTTTGTCCACGCGAATTGCAGCGCCATCCATGAGGTGGAAGCGAAACCAAAGTCGCTTTACCTTTTGTTTTTCTTGTAAACCCTCTCTCAACTTTCTCGTTTCTCTCTCGCCTTCAACTATCGGCGGCGCGGCTGGCGCTGTCCGCGCTCGTCGTCGGCCATGCTGATAACGGCCAAAACGGCAGCAATCTTTTTTTCTGGAATTATGCGGTCAGTTTTGCGGTTTTCGCCTTCCGCGCTAGCAGTGTGGTCCGTGTGGTACCCTACCTGTTGCACGTTTGTCGGCTTTCCCCCGCAATGTCTCGCAGCTGTCGCTATTCGTGTGTGGTTCCATGGTGTGCGAACACATCAAGACGAAGTGAGCCATGCGTGCAATTCTACCGCATCCCTAAAGGCAACAGGTGAGCACTGTGCAGTTTACTTCCCGGTTTTTATATGTGATAGTAATTGTGCGCAGTCGTACGTGGCTGCCCGGTGGTGAGGCAGCAGCTCGCTGATTTGAAAACACCACAACGATGCAGTAAATCGTTATGTCAACAAGCAGCGAACATAAAGCTCCTTATAAATATAGTACAACCTGTGCGTATCGCAAGGAACACGTGTGTAGGTGTGCGCTTTGTACTTATTTCTAGCTAATTGTTCGCCATGGTTTAAAAATTCGTTTCTGAGAATTAAGGTTGACATATCACAACTAGTACTCTGCCGCGACGCGAAATGAGCTCAGTTTTGTATGTTCCAACTGCGATGCTACAATTTATGATCTTCACTGTTCTTTAGGATGGAAGCGTCTTCAACCTACACTGGAAGGATGGACCTAATGGGTTTGCCCAGAGACAAGGTCAACAACCGCAGAATATGCTCGGCGCACTTCACGGAGGTGGATTTTATGGACCGAGCAAGAAGCAGGCCATGAGAAGCTATATTCTAGGCATTAGCGATTGGAGCAATTACAATAAATGCTTTTTACATGTGCGTACATGAAACACCATCCGCATTTTGTTGCATTCTATAGTGTGTTGCACTGTCTGCTCCAATTCTGGTTTTCGCAAACGAACACAATAAAGGACTTCAAAGAACTGTTGTGTTGTAAGTGGAATTAATTTTAATACAATTTGGGCACATGCTTGCTTGATTGTAATAATGAACGCGACTGCGTGCATGAAAACGCAAAAAGAATTCCCTGCGCACAAGCACGCAGCACGAATGCACGAATCGCACGGCCGGACAGGAGAGGAGCGCGGAGCGCGCGCTTAGGTCCGGCGAAGCGCGCCTCTTCGTCTGATAACGCCCGCGACAAAAAAAAATAATAATAAATAAATAAATAACAAGCGCGCCGCGGACAGCTAAAGAAGTAAAAAAAAAAGAGCATTGCGCGAGGCATGAGGGGAGGGTGAGGCGAGGCATGGGAGAGGGATAAGGAAGTCAAAAGGGAAATTAGAAACGAGCGGAACAACGTTATCATACAAAAAGGAAGAAAAAAAAGTGCTATAACGAAAGGCGGGAGGGTAAAAAAAATCGCGAAGCTTCTCTATGTTTTTCTTGTTTTCGCGACCGTTGTACCGTCATCCATCCGCTAGGGCCTAACTGAAGTGCGCCTTGGCGCTAGCGTTGACTGAGCGTGTGCTATGGGAAAACCAGTTGGAGCTATAGGAAGATTCACCCCCGTGAGCGACATTCCTCTGCTGCCTTCTCTCACATCGAAGCCGAGGCCCACGTGGCCTTTACGTCACGACCCCCTCCTCCCATGTTTTCTCTTTCCCGTTGTTCATATGCGGCACATATCGAGCGGAAGTTTTGCGTTCTTTTCGTTTCAGTAGAATAACACAGCGCCATTTGTGCGTCGTAGGCGACATATCTCATGCGCCAGACGACATGTGCGGCGACTTTTCAGATAATGACGAACTCACTTATGAGATAACGACTAAGCACGGGCTTTCTCTGTTATCGCTCCTTTCGTGGCATACGCGGCGCTGCAGGCAATTATGTGCGTTCACCATAACCCGGGACCAACTCGCCCTCGAGCAAGCCCGATAGCGGGCACAATCGTCATCATGTGATCGGCGCACAAGAAGCTTGTTTCCAATGTCCAAACCTGGTGAAGGGTCTTTTAATACAGGTGGCAGCATTCTTAAATTGTCTGCTTTATTTGTAAGAACGTAGAAAGTACGTGCACGAGCTGTTCACAACCGAGCAAACCAAACAAATTTTAATATCAGGCCAGGTGCGAGCTACGACGTTCAAGGTACCGACTGTGTGTGGCACCCACGCCCATGTGGCTGCTGCCGTAATTTAAAAGCACTGCATCTCAAACGGCGCAGCAATATACAATTTTTTTTTGTTTGCGCTTTGAGCGCATTGCGCAGGTACAGTTAATAAAAGGCTGGACATCTATTAATTTTTTTTACAGCGACAGGCATCCATGCCATACTGTGCCTTCATTGTTCAACGAAATTGGTGGTTCAACGAAATATACTAGGTTTGGTTTCTTCGCACCACAAAAAACTATTTCCCTCTTGGGCTTTGGGCTAAGAAAGCCGCTAGATTCTTGCTACTACTACATCTTGAAATAGGGTATCGGCATAGTATTAGCTAATTTTCAACAGCCTGGTCACTCTTCCAACCACATTTGAAAATTTGCTTGCAAACATTTGTGGACATGATAGATCGCCATCATATCTGAGCTCGCAGTTGCAAAACATCTCTTGCATGAAGGTGTTTTTAGGGGCGAAGCATCTTAGGGCAGAGCCTTGTCCCCACCTCGTCGTCGTCGTCCGTAGCTCTGGTTTGCATGGAGTCCGCTAGGAGCGCTGCGGTGCACAAAGGCGTTCGTTCCCGACGCGTGCTCTCTTTCTCTCTTCAGCCATGGATGATAACGGTCGCTTCTGATAACGGCACGCCCGCTATGGATGAAAAGGCGAGAGTGGCGGCTCAACTGCAAGCGGAGTCGAGGGCTCGCAAAGCTGCAGCAGTACGGCAACGCTGGCAAGCGGACCCAGAGCTTAGGGCTCGCAAAGCTCGCGCTTGAACCGAGCATCGGCGCCACCAACCTCAGGTAGAGAACGCTTCCGGCGTTTTGCCGCCTCTGGGTCCGCTTGCCGGCGTCGGGGGATTCACGGTTACCCGAATTACAGTGTACTAGAAGGGGGCAGTGGGTTCACTCTCCGGCGGAGGCTATGCGATTTGGCGGCTCCACGAATGTCACCAATGTGAGCTTCTCCGATAGCCCGAGTGGCGGCGCTGGCGTCGGTTTCAATGGAACGTGGTGCGACGGCTGCGCTGCCCAGTGCCCGCCCAGTGCCCGATAATATTAGTTGTGGTTGGTGAGCTGCGTTGTTTTTTCTGTGGACGTCGTCGCGTGGGTTTTTTTTTTCCTTCAGTGTTTTTTTTTTCGCACATAGCCTGCAAGAGATTAGTATGCCTTGCAGTAACTGAGCCATGCCGCGGCATCGACAAAACCACTGTTACGCGCCTGGGTGCCAAACAGGCTGTGTTTATGTGAAGGATGGGGCGAAATTGTCTTTGTTTGGCGTCCTGAAGGATAAAAACAACCGGAAAGAGTGGGAAAAGAACCTCCACAGAGCTGAATGGCCCCTGGACGACACGAGCACAGTATGCGAGCTCCATTTCGAGCCACGTTTTGTGCTCAACTCCAACGCAGCGCAACTGTGAATTGTTTTTCTTTTTGTGGTCTAGTTAGGTCAGTTAGCGAAGGAAACTGCGAGGAAGGTACACTGGCCTCCCTACTGGAAGTTGCCTTTCGAAGCATCATGTGACAGAAATTAGTGCAGTCAAACTGCAGCTCGCGCTACTGCCACAGAGGCCACACAAAACGTGGTACCCCAGCATTGCACGGGCCTGCGGGTTTCAAACAACCACAACTAGCACGTGGCCAGAAGCGACTCGAGGCTCACTTACCACATTGCGGGCTATGTTGCGCGGAATTGTATTGTCAATTGCAGCACAAAATGCCAAGAATGCATAAAGCTGCTCAGTATGACGCCACCAGGCGAACGTTTTCAACTTGCCTGCGGCTAACAAACTTCTGTGACCGAGGAGGCCTCCTTTATTCCTCCAGTCAGCTGCACGGCTTTGTGAAAATTCTAGAGGATCTTTTCACAGAATGCTTCTCTCAGAGTGAGCTACACTCTGACAGCGTTATGGATATGCTGGCAGTTGTTGAGAGTAAGCTTTCCCTCGAAGTTGGCTGCAATGTGCACAGCTAAAATAATTTGTTTCTACATTGTCACACGTCTGCATTTTTATGTGAAAAGAATTAACTGTGATAAGGCAGGAAAGCGGCAGAGGGCCAAGCAGCTGAAGTTGAGCCGTTGCACATGAGTTGAAGTCCATGAAACAATGGCTTGCTGTACTTCTTGAAAATAAAAGCTTTGTGTCAGCAACAGCCCTGTTAACTTCATTTTGCTTGCCCTTATATAGCTGTACATAAGCATAGGCCTGAGCCTTTGTCAAGTGAACTAGTTTTCACTTTTTGTTCAGGCCTCCCTCCATTTCTTTATGGAAAAAAATAAACCTTTTTTGATTTAACAAATGTGTGCCGGCGTAATGATGGTGAGACGGTGATGAAGACGATGGTGAACTGAACACTTAGCGCTCACAATGATTAATAATAAACGCAGAAGGCTACTGTGAAGCATGGAACAACTGAAGTGGAACAATGAAATATTTTAGCCATATGTACAAATTAATTTTAGCGAAGCAAAGGCACAAACCTGGTTAGCATGCCTGATTTTTTTTTTTTTTTTGAGCCCAGCTGAAGTATGCGCGCACTGTTTTCTGGCTGAGAAAATTTTACATTAGGTCGACACGGCATGAAACCGTTTTCCGTTTTTTTTTTTTACGATTGCCCGATAATTCGGGAAATTTGAAGGCCCCTTCCGCATAAGCAAAATCAGTCAGCGACGACCTCTTTGTACAAAGGGTCTAAGAATTAGGATAGGCAGCAAATTGCCCAACAGTGGCCGTCTTCCTTTTCCAAAAGGCACTATTATGGCAAATATCATGTGGCCTAAACAAATATAGTGCTTGCTAAAGATATGTAACTACTCTCAAGTATGCCAAAATTAAAACAAATAAGAGTGTGAACTGCTTCGAACTGAAACCGACAGAAACGCAAGAAAAATGAAAGCTTCTGCAAGCAAAGCTTCCATTGAAGTTGCCAGTGGCGCCACCTCTTGGATGCGACGCTGACTGCGTCAGCGGAGCGGCAGAGTAAGCCCACTGCCCCCTTCTAGTACACTATACCCGAATGATCCCCCGGCGCTTCGCCCACTCATCATCATTCACTTCGTGCATATTTGATTGTACAGCTTTCTGGTACGCCCCACTCATAATAAGGATCGTTCTGATAGCAAGACGATCGCAGCGGCGATGACAAATCATGGATAGTGCTTAGATAAGAGAAGGTTTGTAAATACGCACATTAAAATTTTTATCAGTCCGGTTCACGTCGACTTTCTTATGACCCTCCCGCTTCCTTGGCGACATTACAGTGGAGCAGTCGGTGTCACGCTTCATATACCTTTGCAATTCAAGTTTTACTGACTGACCCACGCTTCCTCTATTTTTTCAATGTCAATGCAATCTCTCGCTCCGCAATGGGAATTGAATTGAATAAAACTTTATTTGACTATATACAGCGTGCTCTCCCTTGTCGGCGTCAGCACTCTGGTCGAAAAACACACTTGTAAAGAAAGGTGTATTCTTAAGCGGGTGAGCTTGTAGGGGCTGGACAGGGGATGACCACACTGCGCAAGGATTTGCGCCATATGTTCAGTCTGGCTCTGATGAGTGGATCTTCGAGTACTCAATTGGCGGTTTCCTGCATGTTTTGCGGTAGGTTTGGTAGCGTAGTTTGGGCTCTTGTTATAAAAGCGGCTCGAATTGACTTATGAATTGGGCATACCCAGAGGATATGCTCCGTGGTTGCTGGGGCTTGGCAGTAGGCACAATTGGGGTCGGGGTATTTAGTCAGGTACTGCTGGTGAAGTACTAGGATTGTAGCGAAGCTTCCAGTTTGTAGTCTTCATAGTATGACTTCGTAGGGGTGGGTGGACCTTATGAGGGGCTGTGCGTTTTGTTGCGTCTGCTAACTTAGCTCTTAATTCTCGCCGGCGGTGCACTTTCGCTCTGTAGTTGGCTTCATAAGCGTCACCTTCGATGGACGTTTCAGACTGCTTCGAACTGTCATCTTCGAGTTGTTCCTTGCTTTGATGCTGCAGGCTCGCTGATGAACTAGCTCGTCCCCCCGAATATTGGTGTGTCCAGGAATCCAATGGATTCTTACTCGGATGGATCGATTTTGTAGTCGGGAGTCTTGGCTGATGTACCTGGTCCATGCCGGTAACTTCCTTCGTGTTTGGAGTGTTTGTATTACTTGCTGAGAGTCTGTGAAGACGTGGTTAGCTTTTGGTGACTGTAGTAAGCTAATGCTTCCGCAATAGCGTACCCTTCGGCTGCTCCGGGTAGCAAGCATGGTTGTCCGATAGATAATGAGGATGCTTCACCTGTCCTGAAGTTTAAAAACGCCCAGTGTTGGACCCTTCCAGAGTACACGAGGCGTCCGTGTAGATAATTTCTTCTTCGGATAAGCTTTTGAGGTACTGCGTTTGCCTTTGAGCATAGTATTCCTTTCTCTCTTTGTCAGAGGCTTGATTCATATGCTTCGGAAGTGTGCGGTTGTCCGCCACAGTGATATCTTCCCATGGAGGAGTGGTGGGCAGAAATTTAGGTAGGTCTTCGTTACAAACACCTATGTCGCTTCGGATGGCTCTTGCTGCAAGGGTCAGTTTGAGGCGCTCATTCTGGGCTTGCAGTGTAGGTTTTACGCAGTCGCCTATTGGGAGAAGTAGACCTGTTCCGTAGAGATCTTCGACCTTTGCGTACTTCGGCAGCCCTGTAGCGATCCGGATGCATGTTTTGTTGATGCTTTCAGTTGTGTTGAGCTGGGTCGGTGTGATTGGAAGGAAAGGTAGGCCATAGAGGAACCTTGAGTGGACCAGCGCTTGTGCGAGCGATTTGATTTGACCTTCGTATAGGCCCCATGCACTGCTTGTTAGCTTTCGCAGCACCCTTGTTGTCTGTCTTGTGTGCAACGTTTTTTCTACCCATTGCGTGGACTTTGCGTTTTGTTGGTATATTATACCCATAATCTTGATGTGTTCATTGCGCTGGATGCTTGTGTTCCGAATATGAAGTTGAATTTTATCTGGAATAAATCGTTGGCTTTCTGTAGTTTGGAGGCTTAAAATCCACTACAAACTCAGTTTTTTCTGGTGAAACTTTGAGACCCTGTCTGTCAAGAAAATTGGTGATAACGTCTAACCCTCTCTGGAGCTGCTATTGTTGCAGAGGGATATCTCGTGCGTTAGACCATGTTGTAATATCGTCAGTGTAGATTTCTGCCGAGATGGAGTGTACTTATTTTCGAAGATATGCAAGTGGACGCATTGTTATATTAAACAACGTTAGGGAGATGCCAGCTCCCTGCGGAACTCCTATTTTTTTAGAATATGGTTCACTCGTAAATGAACCAATTTTTATAGCAGATGTTCTGTTCTGCAGAAAGCTTCGAACATAATTGTACAGCCTTCTGCCCACAGGTAGTCTAGCCAGCTCTTGGAGTACAGTCTCATGCGGCACCAAGTCAAAGGCCTTCTGTACGTCTATGCCTACAATAGTGCTCGGCCAATATGGTGAGGGGTCCTTTAGCACATCGAAGTGCAAGCGCCGAAGTGTGTCCTGCGTAGAAAGGTGGGGCCTAAAGCCAGTTTGGGTCCAATGATAATCTTCCATGTTCCAACACTTATGACAGGCACAAAGGCAATTATTTACCATGCCTTTGTGCCTGTCATATGTCATATGTCAATTATGTAAACCATGCCGTCAATCACCTTGCCAATAACAGAAGTTAATGATATGGGACGGAGGTCACTGGCACTTGTTGGAGGTTTGTTTGGTTTTGGGAGTGGTATTACACAGGAATGTTTCCACTCTGCAGGAAGTGCCCCCTCTTCCCAGGCATGGTTAATGATGGCAAGAACTGGAGTCAGTTGATCTCCTGTGAGCTGCTGCAATTGTTTGTACGTAATCGTATCTGGACCCTGTGCTGTTTTATTGTTTCACTCCTTCAGTGCTGTCATAAGCTCTTGGATCGTGAAAGGTGCATCCATTGCTTCATTGCTGTGTTTTTTCTCAGACCATTTTGGATATTCCAGATCTTTGACCGGTTGCGGGAAAAATGTGTTGGCACAAGTATTGGCAGTGGCACGGGCACGTGCTGTAGATTTGGACGCCAAACAAAGATTTTCAGCTGCTGTTCGAGTTCTGCTCCAACCTCCAATGATTTCACAATGTTCCATAACCTTTGATTATTTATCCGGTCGTGTAACTGTTTGCAGCAGTCCTGCCACTGCTGCCTGCGTAACTTGCACGCGTACTTCGATGCTTGTATCGTGAGGAGCTTAAGCTTCAGACGATTAAGAGTTGATTGGAAGCCGTTGGTGCGCCTTAGCTCAGTGAGTTGCCGCGATGTGACGCTACCCAGAAGGTATGACTGCTTGCGTGACGCGTGCGTCTGAGCGCGCGCCGCTGCCGTTTCAGAGGACAGGCGGTAGACGCTTCACGAGTCTGTCGGGATTACTTCCTCCGACAGCCGTCGTGAGGCGCCACCCAGTGGGTACTCTCCTCCACGACCGTAAAGCAGGCGCGAATGCTAGCCGTCGGGGGAGAGTAGGAAAGGGCGAAAGTTTATACATATATTGAGCTAATAAGTGGACTGTTAGTGAATATATAAAGCCAAATTGTTAAGTGTGTGTGCCAATTTGGGGTGAAACAAAAATTGCTATAACCTCATTTTAGGCCCATTTAGAGGAGTTACACGAAACGCTTTCAAACCTTTCTCATGGTGTTGACAAAACAAAAAAACGCCGAAATTTTGTATTTACCGGACCTAATTACTAATGTATTGATGATGTGTTCAGAAAGTTTCAAGCGTGTAAGATAATTATATGTTCTGAAATTAATTACTACATACTGGCCTTCTCACAATGCTTATGGGGTATACGAGTCAGACAGTTGATTTTTCTTGGTCTTCTCGGTGAAGTATGCGAGGCACATACTTTATATTTCGTTGAAGTATTAAGTATGTTATGATTGACTAACTATAAATGTTTCCTGTGTTGGTTAGTGGTAGCATATATGCAGGAAATTAATTATTGAAGCGTTTGAGTGTGCCATATACTATCGCTATCCGCAATGTTTCCCACCATCCTAAAATAAGTGTAGAAGACACCAAATTCTAATTCGAAGAAAATAGGTCGAATGCTGTTCCTGACCGAATTGAAAGCGTTTAAAATAATTGCCAAACCTTTGTGCATTCCTTATTTTAAAGCATCAAACTAGGTTCGTAGTTGATTTCTCCGGTGTCCTCCTTGAACTAAAGAAGGCACCTTGTTTGTATTTGGTGAACTTAAGGCACAAGTTATCGGTGATGTGTCGCCAAACTTCAAAGTGTGTGGACTAACTGTGGTTCCTGCAATAAATTACGTATTTTAGTGCTCCTGATCGTTATAAGATAGTTTTCAGAGTGGCTAAAAACTTAGCCCCGTTGCCCTGGCATCACTATGAATGCCACCGAATTCGAATCGAAGCGAACATGGGGGAACACTATGACAAACTTGTGAGCGAACCTAAATGCATACGGATCAAATACAACCTTTGTAAAACATTGTTTTCTGAAGATCTTGAAATAGTTATATGGCCATTTTATGCTATATGTTTCCTGGTGCCGCAAGGATACTCAACCTTAGACAAAATTTATATTTTGCACAAATAAGAGATACATAATGGGTTATATGTAGGCAAAATTCAAAGTATTTCAGTCAATTACGGCCTTTGCAATAAGTTACGTATTCAAATACTCCGGATCACACATGATGACTTTCACGAGCGGCGAAATATATCGCACGCAGTTTCAAACGAACGAGTGATATACGGGCAACGTTTTAAAGTATGTGATGTAATTACACGCAACTGAAGTTCTTCGTACAACTGCTCTGACGAAACAGCTTAGCTGGAAATTCAGTTCTGATTCTGCAAGGTCCCACAAGTATGCAGTCATTTTCTTTTGTTTTGCCGTCTTCCTTTCAGATTTCACTAGCGGATATGATGCCAAAGCTGACTCGCTCTTTTATACTTATTTTTGTAATAACTTATAACATGTGATGATAATATCATGTAAGCAGGCGCCCTCTATATAAGCTACTTACCCACAGATTCTCCGTTCTTTATGTCTAATTCCGGGAAGATGACTAATTTACAAATGTAATACAAATCGATGAGAGGGCATCG
This sequence comes from Dermacentor silvarum, assembly GCF_013339745.2. NCBI lineage: Eukaryota > Metazoa > Arthropoda > Arachnida > Ixodida > Ixodidae > Dermacentor > Dermacentor silvarum. The sequence goes on along the minus strand of NC_051159.1, from coordinate 61,298,095 downwards.
AACAAATAAGAAAAGAACAATATTGCTGCATCACATTACAATGAAATATGAACGATCGTGCGCCCTACAGTAGTAAACATCAGATTAGGAAGAAGCTTTACATTTTGGGGCTCCTCTTAAAACCGGCCCAGGGCAAGAATTATTTTGTTCGGCTTCTACTAAAGCAATTTCAATGATGAGAAAGTGAGGTAAATCTACCGGCTGTTGCGGGCAGACATTTACAGCCAAAGCGGTATATCGCTAAGCGAAACGAAAAACCGTTCGTCCCATGTTTCGCTAAACGTCTCCATTGGCTGCGCCGTCAGTTACGTCTTTCTCTACGTCTCACCCATGCGCGCGCGCCCTTGGTAGCGCCGTTAGTGACGTCGTTCTCTGCGTCGTACCTGCTCTGCCCGCAACGCCGGCTCGTCGGCTCGCCGTTGTCGCATGCGTTCGATATCTCGAGTTAGCTCGGCGTCGTGGTTAACAGCATCCGCCCGCCATTTGCGCTTGCGTTCCACTTCGCGATTTCAACGTGGACGTTTCGTCGCAGCCTAAGCCGAAGTGACGCTCGAGAAACTCCCGCCGAAAGCGTGCGTTGGCCCCGGCGAAGGCGTTCCCGTCATTGCCACGTTGACGCGGCTGAGCCCGCAACGCCGCCTCCTCGGCTGGCAGTTGTCGCATGCGTTGGATATCTCGAGTGTGCTCGGCGTCGTGGTTCGCAGCATATAACCACCATTGGCGCTTGCGTTCCACTAGAAACACAAACATGTAACCAATAATTGAGAAACGCTTCAATACAGCGTCGGGATTAAGCCACTGCTAAACACCAGGGCCACACGTTTCAGCCTCGCTGGTTAGCCATCTGTACGGAGTGGTTGGGCGGTGTCTTTCATAGATGTTGCCAATTTGAAAATGTTGCAGAAAATTGATATAGCTTTAAAATTATCGAACAGTAAGTGTATACTTCTTTAAAAAACTATTGAAAAGCCATAATGCAATTCTGTAAGCGGTATTTATTGGGTCGGGTAAAGCGAACAAAATTGATGTGTTATGCCCAACTGTGAAGTACACCGCTAAATTGGGAATGCGAGTTTGCAAAACTCGTTAAATTCTTTCAATAAATTCTCGTAAGTTGTAAACTAAAGCATAATGTTTGCCCACGTTGAACGAGCTAACACAGCTACAGCGTACATAATTGTGACAGGTGCTCTTGATGCGTAGTTGCGGTGTTGTAAACTATGCTTCAATTTTTTGTGTTTTATTTATTTACTTGGCTTTTGGCCGCATTTGTAAGACTTGTTTAGCCATATATCATATTTTGCGATGGTCAGTAGACAGATTTTTTTTTTTGAGTTAAAGTACTTCGATTCGAACTGGTTAACACGTTGTTTAAGGAGACAGTTTTCGCGTACGGGGAAATAGGACTTAACTGTGAGGAATGCTTGCTCTTAAGGGCTAAGCATGTCGTCCCACAAAGTATGCTACAGCTATGCTGGATGACGCGGGATGCCTGTCACGGAAACAAGTGAGCTTTCCTCAACCTTCCATGCTTCTACGTACCGGCGAAGCTGCATTTGTGCAGGCGAGGTGAGATCACGTGTCGCGGCGGCGAACGGAGCCGATCACCCTTTTACTGAATTCCTGCTGATTAGTTTTCTCCCGAACACTACTCAATGTTAGCTTTGCCGCATCACTCGGACGCTTAGCGGCTCAGCTCACTATACCTTAATGTACGGAATGTTAGAGGCTACATATCCTTCTTCGAAATTAAATTCTGGGGTTTTACACGCCAAACCACGATCTGATTATGGGGCAGGCCGTAGTGGGGGGCTCCGGATTAATATTGACCACCTGGGTTTCCTTAACGTGTACCCAATGCACGGTACACGGGCGTTTTTGCATTTCGCCCCCTTTGAAATACGGCTGCCGCGGCCGGGATTCGATCCCGCAACCTTGTGCTTATCAGCGCTACGCCGTAGCCGCTACGCCATCACGGTGGGTCACGTGTCGCTCTTTATATCTCTGTGACTGAGGTGCACGTGAGGACTCGTCATGTAAGGCCTAACACTTTCTGAAACTAACAATTGCACATAAGTTGCCCGTAAACTTACGCAAGCACCAGTGTTGTAAATTCCACGATTACTGATATATGTTCATCACCATCATCATCAAAGAAGCAGCAGCCTATTTGTATGTGCACTGTAGGACGAAGGCCTCTCCCAGCTATCTCCAATTACCCCTGTCTTGCGCCGGATGGCACCATCCTATGTCTGCAAGTTCCACAATTTCATAACACCAACTAGTTCTCTGCCGTCCTCGACATCCGACATCCTCGCATTCGCTCTATATTTGCAAAAGGGATTAACAACGCACGACTCTCAGTGAGCGAAAACTTGTGGTTACGATCAAATTTCTCCCGTTCCCTTGTGTTAAACTTCACAAGAAGCTAACAGTGCCACGATGATCTTCTGCTACTCGCGATAATTCCGCGATTTCGGTTGAGAATTCCGAACATTTACAGCTGAAAATGGCGGTGGGGCTCCTCTCGCTTCATCATCTCACGGCGAAGACAGCGCAGGAGTGTGAGGAAACATGTTCCTGTTCACAACTACCAGAACAGTGGCTGGCGCACATGCAAACATCTTGTGACTCCGTCAATGTTTTCGTACTTTACCGTGAAAGCACGAAAAGTGGACTTTATTTTTAGAAAGGCAGACCCGTGGGTGTTGTTGGGTTGGTACCATCTGGCACGAACGATGGGCTCGAATAAAATAGGTTTTATTTCGATGCTGTTCCTTTTCCCACTTCGTCTATGGTGCGAGTGGCGCCCCTCCACCGTTACCAGCGGGATCAGCTGGTCGTGAATGGTGGTTTTATAAGCAAGGCATAGTATCCGGCGAAAATAATTATCACATTACACCGGCACTGGCTGGATTATTTTGTGATGACTCAAACCTATTCTATTGCTTAGCGCTGCTGCCACCGCTATTCTCCTTTTTTTGCCAACCGGTAGTTTATTGATAGTTCTATTAAAGTCCTGCACTATTTTACTCACAACTGTGATACATACCGGGGTCCGTAGTCAGAAAAGGCTCTTACGCTACAATCATTCGTAAGAGCAAATTTCAGCCAATCCTTATGATGAACATGATTTTAGAAAAGGCGCCCGGCCAGTGGCGAAGACCACTTACGGAGAAACATTTTTGTGAATACGGGACCTGCCTTCGAAGTATATAACCGTGATCCTTTGCAGCCGACAGCACTTTACTCTTCTTGGTCGGCACCCACGAGGTGGCACTTGTGGTTATTTATAGGCATCTGCGATTGACAAAGTGTGAACAAGGAAGTGTTAAGCGTCCAACGTGAATGAAACAGAGTGAGGGACGATGCCATGAAGCTCGTTCGTACTTTCTCCCTTTCCACTGGGTGCTGCTCGAGCCCTCAAGCTTCATGGTTCGTGTAACAAGCCATCGAATCGTTAAATATTTTTATGCACAAACTTAAATTTAGATAAAAATAATGATTCATTCATTTCCGGTTCCCTTTCCATTGCTCCGGCAGTATTTCAATCAGTCAATGAATCGATCAATAATTATTTTGCCTATATCAGAAATTCAGAGAGAGCAGCCTGTGAAATAATCTGCTCATTGAGCATGACATGACATGTTCTCAGCTCTTAAAGCATTTCGGAACGGTAGATGCAAAAACAAATGTTGCAGTTTCACCGGAAAGGCGAAGCATCAATTGCGATAGCAAATTAGTAGAGAGATATACGGAGTAAGGATAGTAGTTTTATCAGCGGTATAAACTTGGACATGCAGCAGTACCAGCAACGCGCAGAACTGTTGTCGACACTGTCGGCGTTTTGCCCGCGTTCGCTCCGAACGCGCCCGGCGTTGGTGATTGTTGCCGGTGCCTCTGGGGGCGGCTCGAAGGTTTTCGACGAGATCAGAACGGGACACTCGTCGAGCAGGGTCGGAAGTCCGTACCACCTTCTCGCCTCGCAACGTTTTATTGCGATAGCAATTATATGGACACTCCAAAGCAGATTTCTGCCGTCGGCGTCGGCGTCGCCGTCGCCGTCGCCATCGCCGTGAGGTTCTGTATGACGTCAAAGGCGATGAAATCGTCGCCGCGCGCCGAACGTTGTATGTGCAAGTGAAAGGGCGCGAGGGACGCGCGCTTTCACGGGGAGTGAACGCACGGCGGAGAACAAACCCGCGTTCTGCGCCGTGCTCCCTTAAGGGCTGCAGAATTAAGCGTCTCTTTCCTCCTTTACAATCACCATATATGTAGAGCAAACGTGACTTCTTCAGACACGCGAAAGGCCGTGGGGGGGGGGGGGGGAGGGAAGGGGGAAGGGAGGCGACGTTTCGCTGCGGCACAAAATGCCTATTTATATAACGACGCTGCTCGACGAGTGTCCCGTTCTGATCTCGTCGAAAACCTCCGAGCCGCCCGCAGAGGCTCCGGCAACAGTCACCAACGCCGCGCGCGTTTTGTGCGAACGCGGGCAAAACGCCGATGGCGTCGACAACAGTTCTGTGTGTTGCCCGTGCTGCTGCATGTCCAAGTTTGTACAGCTGATAAAACTACTATCCTTACTACATATAGATAGATATCTACTAATTTGCTATCGCAATCGGTGCTTCGCCTTTCGGGTGAAACTGCGACAAAATTTTTTATATAAATACGCATTTGGTGCCGCAGCTAAACGTCGCCTCCCCTCCCTCCCTCCCCCCCCCCCCCCCCCCACGGCCTTTCGCGCAACGGAAGAAGTCGCGTTTGATCCATATATATGGTGATTGTAAAGGAGGAAAGAGACCCTTAATTCTGCAGCCCTTCAGGGAGCACGGAGCCGAACGCGCGTTTGCTCTTCGCCGTGCGTTCGCTCCCCGTGAAAGCGCGCTTTCACTCGCACATACAGCATACGGCGCGCGGTGACAATTTCATCGCCGTTTGACGTCATACAGAACCTCACGGCGATGGTAGAAATCTCATTTGAGTGTCCATGTATTTGCTATCGCAATAAAAAATCTTCTATTCGTAATAATATACTCTGCACAATGGGCTCACTCACATACCTCCACATTCCCTACAAAACCACATGCCTCGATCAGGCTAACTAGGTGGACATGTAGCTCTGGATTATTCCACGACATTCCAACAAAGGATTCGCGTAGGTATCATAAATGTTTACGTGCATAGGGCACGGATAGTTGCGCGAGCACATTCTCACTTTAAATCGCAGTTCTCAGACAACCTAATCTGGCTTCGAACAGTATGGCATTGTGACGAATTATATACCTAATACCTATTACGTCAACCTAATATACACGAATTTTACGCAACATCCCCCGCATGCTGCCTGTTCCCGTTGTTGTCTGTTGGCGAAGGGGCCAGCTGGGGCACCAAAAAATAAAGTCGAGAAGTAAAATTAAACCAGGGCCGCTATTTTGTAGCGATGCCTTTCCGATGCTAATGCCTTTTCGCGCTTTTCGCGCTTGGTCAGTGGTCAGAGCGACGGTCCGATCACGTTATCAACGGGATCAGCCGGCGTTGAGTGGTGGATGATAAGACTAGTATAGAATAAAGCATAAGGCATCGCTACAAAATACCGGTCCAGATGTTTTTCATAACGAAAGTACCTTCATCAGCTTTAAACGCAGCTTGCATCGTCCAAGACTGCACACAATGCCGGTTTTCGCTTTGCAGACTATGCACTCTGCAGACTATGCCACTTCCTGCGTTATTACAGTATTCGATACGAATCTGCATAGTTTCACTACATACATCATCTACAACATACCAGTCTACATGACTCATCAACATGAAAGAAATGTCAGCCCTTTGGTTTAGGACCGGTAAGTATCCGTGTTACTGCACTGAAATAAAGAGAGATTAGCGTGGAGTTTCCTCGACCCAACTGTTCAGCCAACCTCAGCATGTGAGGTTTACGCTTACATATTTGCAGGGGTCACTTTTTGAATGCAGAATAAAGGTTGCCTTTGATATTGGCTCAGAGTGTTCGCATGTACAAGATTACAGGCCTCTCTTCTCTAACCACCCATTGCGAGGACGCACCTTTTATTTTGTTGCCGCTGTTACGAAGTTCCGAGAGCGAATTCGGCGCCAGAAAAGCACTATGATACGCGTTTTTGAACTGGAATGAACAAGCGAAATAGTTGGATGATTAATGATTTCATGTTGTGGGGACGGTTGGTTTTCGAACTTTGTCCGGGCCCTCAGGAACTGCACCGAGAATATACAAACAGCCAAGGTTTAATCTTCCCGCGAAGCCAGGCTAGCTCTGCCAGCTGAGCATTCCTAACACACGCGCCGAGCCCGAACAATGCCGCACGCCACGGACATTAGTCTACCCAGCAGCCTGTGAATGGCGCCTCATAATATATACAGCTTTATCGTTCATGATTAGCTTTGTGCATCTCGACGAGCTTTATCTTATGTAGGTCAACCATCATGCCGGTACACGACCATCAACGGTACTGCGGCAGCATTGTTTTCAATCATAACACTATACTGTCGTAATAATCCTGCTCTATTCGAATGTGATGTGTTATGCAATGCCTTTCTCTTCTCTCTTTCTCTTCTTCTTTCCCTCATCTTTACCGATGTAGCCATAGAGCCCTTTTCAGGAGGCGATTACTAGCCAGATTATATTTCTCCTCTAGGTGGTGTCTAAATATTTTAATGTAATAAGAATAATAATAAAAGGAAGAGCATGCTTTCCGTGTCTATATATAAATCGTTGAATGAACCTGACTCATGTGTTTTTTTTTTAGATGTTGCCTTCAATCCAGCTTGTCTGACTATTAAACTGCAAATTTGTTCCAGTTTGACCTTCTCTAGTTCCTTCTTCGTTCCTGTAATTAGTGTTAGCATATCGCTAGCGCGCTATCTCGGGAAGTGCACCTTATGTAGTACGGGCGTGGGTTCGAATCTTACTTCTGAATTATGTTGTCGGCTGGTCGGTGAAGGAAGAAGACGTGTGTCAATGCTCTAAGTTTCATTCAGTCCGGTTATTAAATAATATGTTGCAAGATTTTGCTCCAGTATTTGAAGCTGAGCTCTTAGCAATGATTCTAGCTTTGCGGAAACTCCCTTTAAATGAATCCAGCGCGGTAATTATAACAGATTCCCTTTCTGTCTGTACTGCGCTTACAGCTTCAACAAATTCACCGGCTCTAAAGACGTTTCTGACACTAGTTCCCCCCCCCCCCCCCAGCTGAACCTTATAAAATTATTATGGGTACCAGGACACTGCGGATTACATTTAAATGAAATGGCCGATTCATTAGCGCGAGCATCCCTGAATGGACCGATATTATCGGTCCTTCCAGTGGTGGCACAAATAACAGCGATCAGATAACGAAAATATACAATTCGTAGAGATATCATGGAAACAATGACATCATGGACTGAATTTCAGCACCTAAAATTTCCGTGGAAGATTCATTGGTGTCCATCAAGACAATCGGAAGTCATCCTTTCAAAATTACGTTGCCGTGTCCCACCATTAAACCTATATTTGCACAGGGCTGGTCTGGCGATATCGCCACTGTGTCAATTCTGCCTAGAAATAGAAACCGTAGAACACTATTTTTTAATATGTCATCGGTATAAATTACAAAGAAAAAGACTTCTTGAAATACCGCTTGCTAAATTAGGGGTAAATTTAACATCAGAATCAGTACTCACTTTCGGTTCCTCGGTATTGGGCTTTAGCCACAGGGACGTATTTGATGCCGTTTGTGGTTTCATTCAATCAACAAAACGAAAAAAAATTTAAATCCCCACTTTTACAGTTCTCTGAGAAACATTTCAGTTTTAATTGATGGCATTATTATTATAAATTATGCAGTTCAGAAAAATTAATCTGTCTGTTGTTCTGATTACTAAATTGCACATTAACTGTAGTTTCAGAACGCATATCTAAAAGTTCAGGTGCTCAAATCTTGGCCAATCCCCCGAAGTGGGTACGAGCCATGTGCTGAGGACATCATCATCATCATCATCTCGGGGGAGTTCGCCGGTGTGGCGTAGTCTGCCTGTGTAGCTATGTTACATATTATTCAGCTATTAAGTACTACTATTCTACTACGACTTGTACCTCAGCCACCGACGGGAAGACAACATATAAGTGCGTAGAAATCTCCCGATTCCAGGCCCATTCACAACTGTTGGTATGCAGGCCATGTATTCAGGGATCATCATTACCACCGCAAAATGTTTCCGGGGTTTTGTAGTGAGAAGTAAATGCCATTATCTAATTTTGCACGAGCCTTGGCCAGTCCCTCATAGTAGGTATGCGTCGTCAGTACACGGGAAACAATAGAAGACAAACCAAATAAACTATTCCACCGCACCTGAATTGAGAGATAATCTTCATCACATGATCTCCTGACGGAAAGAAACGCAGCCCAGAATTGTACAACGTGACGCTTTTAGACAAACTATCATATACAAAGAAATATACAACTTGAAATACCTCAGATGAGGGTTACGAGTGTGTAAAGCGAACGGCTAAGTGTTCGCTATGGTGCGGGCTGGGCGTTTTCGCTCCTGATCTCAAGCACGGATTATAGTATGGAGTTATGAAGGTACTGTTTCCGCCATTACATTTCAGTGTAAAAAGTAAAGCCACTTCCATGAAGTGAAATCTGTCTAAAAAGCGGCGCTGGGCCGGGTTAAATGAATTAATTAAATTATGGGGTTTTACGTGCCAAAACCAGTTCTGATTATGAGGCACGCCGTAGTGGAGGACTCCGGAAATTTTGGATCACCTGGGGTTCTTTAACGTGCACCTAAATCTAAGTACACGGGTGTTTTCGCATTTCTGGGCCGGGTTATCTTCGTTTTGGTAGACTGTTCCTTGGTGTTGTGCTGTGGTTGTCTGCGTGTTGGGCTATCGTGTTTACGCTGTACGCGTGAGTGCTAGCGTGCGGCGGGAAGCCGGCAATCGCGGCTCGCGCACGCAAGCGCGCGTCCGCGCTTTACTGCGGCCGCGCGCTCCCGCCGGAAGGGGAAAGCCCCGGGGGGGGGGGGGGGGCGCTCTGCCCCGCGCACATCTAAAGCCCCTTGCACATCTGCCCGCGCGGCTCTCCAGCGCGCCTCTCCTCCTCTGCTGGTCACGTGGCACCTGCCCTCCCTCCGGCGCAGCTCTTGTCATCTATTGTCACGTGACCTGCGTAACACCTACGGCGGACGGCGAAGAGTCGACTGAGGACAGCTCCGCTGTGAAAAATGCTTTGCAACTTTCCCGTTTAAAATATTATATGCTGGAGTCCTCGCCGCCTTTCTAAGCACACAATGGCAGCCGGAGGCGCTGGACGAAAACAGCATTGTAATCAAAAGACAACCCTGAAATGATGGCGATGGTATAACAGCGACTGCGTGACGACGGTGGTATGTCGAGAATCGGATAACGAAGCTGGAATGACGGCGATCAAACGGCTACATCGCGAAGACGGCATATGACATCGAATGCCTAATGACGAATGTATGACAATGGCAAAAATGACAATTCTTAAATGACGATGATGGTATAACGGCGACCGCGTTACGACAACGCCATGAGGACAATGGGATAACGAGTGTATGACGATGACGGAGGGATGACCATTATATGACGACGACAATATGACGACCACGGCATACCACCTTCAGCTGGTATGCGTCACGTCAGCGAACAGTCGTCTCTGATCAATCGAAGAACCTTCTGGCGCCTCTTTCGCCTCTCTCACCACTCTCACTCCCTTGCCTAGCCGCGGATTGCCCCAATGGCATGAAACTCATCAACGAGATAAGATATAGATAGCGCTTTAAACATGCAATGCTTCCTGTAATTATTTGAATTCCAAGATAAAGTTTTCCCATCAAAATATCAACACTTTCGCGCTAATGGCTGACGAATATATCGCATCGCGGCCTTCCCTTTTACAAATAATTGCAAAAGAAAACAAAGAAAGCGGTGACTGACAATCCCCCATAGTGGGAATGAGCCATTCGTAGAGAAAAAAAAACAACATCCAACTGACATGGCGGCGGAGAAGGAGCAGGCTGAGTATGGTGCTGAGGAACAGGAGAAGGTAAGTTTTAAAATTAGCTTTGTTGACGTACCTTGGCGGCCAGGTATTTGAGTTGTACCAGCAAATGCGGGTAATTTCCCGGCATACTTGAGACGTTCATTGAATATCAGAGCAATACACCGCGCTGCGACCATACACTTGTAGATACTGGCATTTCTCTCCCTTGACGACAGAAACGTTTCATGTATTTCAGTCAAAAGCAGCGTTACAAATATGCAATATTTCCTTTCAGATTGGCAGTAAATTGAATACCATATTTCTGCATGCTATCCACAACAAAACCACAAACTAAAATCATTTAAATCATAAGAAGGAAAAGGGTACCATAGTTGTTAATTTTGATACGTTGAGTTTGTTATGGAGAATATAAAGAAAACAGCAACTGCGGCAACAACCTTCTTTCTGCGTGAATGGGCAATCATGCATCCAGCGCATGGATGCCCTTTAATCTGGAGGCAACAACTGCAAAAGGAAAAGCATTCTCTCAGGAGGACTATGGTGGATCGCTATGAAAATGTCTTCCGCCCTTTTCGGCTTTATATAGACAGTGTTTTCTTTCGTGTGCTTGTCTCGGCGATTTTTTGTTTCCGTCTTTGTTACGCCGCATTCGAGTATTCTATTTAGTATTAGTGCAGCCCCATACAATATTTTTAGTGCGATGTCATGTTCAGCCCGCTACTCATTTCTTGAACTCCCACAATGCTATAATTATGAAGCAAGTCTCCATAGAGCGATAAATATGCTGTGTTTGTATAACGGATAACTTTCCTGGTTGTGCTGTGAGCATTTTTTTTTCAGTTATTTTGGGTTGGTGTCGTCTACATAATGAGCAAATACTAAGGCTCGATTTGTATAACATGTATATTTGAGGTTCAGCACGACTGTTGAAATAAAACCCGCATCGAGTTATTTTACATTCTCCGGGCGCATGCAGTCAGAAGTTGTCTGGTAGAAAAGTTCTGCCTGGGGTGAGATGCGCGGTTTGTTGACCCTAACTAAAAGAACCGAGCTAATCAAAAAATGCAACACAGTATCGCACGATCGAATGCCACGTCCCTGCTTATTGTTTCTCGTTCAGTTATGCGTATGCACTGCGCTTCAAGTGGTTTTACAGACAGAGACGTTGCCCGTGCTGCTCATTAGACGAGCGCACGGACGCACTCGGACAAAATTCCACTCGAGGCAGACACTTAAGGCACTCGTTTGTAGGCCTCTCAGTATTGCTTAACGAAAAAAAACGTTGCACATTAAACGAGAAGGCTGCGGCAGGACTTCAAAATTTTATTTCTCACTTTTTCTCAGATTCCAAAGTGCTGTTGAAATTACACAGTGTCGTGTCGTTGTGCTATCACTAGAGCTCCTCTGTCTGTCTGTTTGTTTGTTTGCTTGCGTGCGTGTGTCTTCTACACATAATTTCATTTATGTCCTGCAGCGGACCTAAAATATGACTGATGATGATAAAAATGATGACGGTGATTACTTATTTACGCTTCTTCAGCTAATGATCAGTTATCGAGCCCGTTAATGCGCTTTTGGCAATTTCTAAAGCCACAAATGGTTGCTTCCGGAATCACCAGGCGCCACCATCTCTGGATTTGAAGTCGCTTTTTTTATTTGATTTAGTATGAAATAACCTTTCTCGGCGAATGCTTTATCCAAGTGTTACAACATTTGCTGCCTCCCAATGAAACAGGTTTACTTTTGCTTATTTATTTGGTTACTTGCTTGCGCGCATGCCTGAAATATTTCTTGCGTTTTGTCGCCTTCATCTGCGGGTTGACAGGAAGGAGATGAAGGCAGCTCCGATGACGTGCCGCCGGGAGCGACGGTGTTCGGAGTGCCCTTAAAGCGGGTGCAGTCCTGCGTCACCATACTGCTCATCGCCGGCCTGGGCATAGCGGCTTTCTTTTACTTCCAGCCGAAGGTAAGTGGGCGCATCCCTGCACGAAGCCAGCGTTTTTGCGTTGATGGTGTTCTGACGGCCCTGCCTTCGATAACCCTGGTCCCGCAAAGCGGCTGAACCAGCCACGGGTGAATTCGAAATTCTTTCACGTGATCATTATTCAGACTACTTTTATTCACCGTGGCCAATGGGACCAGCTTATGGGTTGAGAAAGTCTGACTTAGAACCCGTTACAGAGTCCCGCTTTCGCCGCTTTCACTCAGCGCAATTCAAGAGAAACAACATCTGTGTAGAGGCCAGAAAAAAAAAAGAACACGTCGCGACTAGATACTAAGAATAAGCAAGAGAGCGATGAAAAAATACGTTCAAATTGCTCGTGTATCAAAGATGTCGCGGGAATAATACTAATACCACACAGAACATTGGACTGCTAAGAAAACAAATTCTGGTCGAGATGCGACAAATGTATGACGGCAGAAGCAAGCAACGTAGTAATACCGTAGAGGCCTGGGCTAGTCGATACGTACTCGACAGGGGAACCGCGCAAAAAGAAACAAATACACGAAAGACAAGAACACACTTTTCCAACATCATGCAAATATTCTTATCGTCAACCTAAAACCAACTTAACGCTCTGGTCCTGGACAGGAACAGCGAAAAACAAAAAACAAAAAAACACACGAACGACAAGGATGTAAACACACACCAGCGCGGGTGTGTGTTTACATCCTTGTCGTTCGTGTGTTTTTTTTTTGTTTTTTTTTTCGCTGTTCCTCTGTCCAGGACCAGAGCGTTAAGTTGGTTTTAGGTTGACGATAAGAATATTTGCATGATGTTGGAAAAGATGGTCTGAAACGATTTCATCAAGTGAAGTGGTTTCGGAAGGCTGTTGGCTTAAGAAGCATGAAATTTGATGTACTACTCCTGGCGTGCCATAGCTAGTACTAGGTCTCATTTTATAGAATATGATATACATACACGCATGTAGACAACGCCTAATCGTATGACTAGTTATCCTTCGAATCCTTGTAAACAGTTTAGTACAGTAAAAAAAAAAGCAAGCATACGGCTGCGTTTTAAGTGCTTCGCTCTTCGCCGCTGCAATCTAGAATGTTCGCAATGTAAGGAATTAAACATTTGCGACGTCTAGTAATCTAGCCTGCAGCAAAAAATAAATGCAGTAGACTTTGTAAACAATTGTTTGCTGCGCAGAATGTGACGCAGCGCCCCCTCACCTTCATAATGTTCACTCTCTTTTCATCTCGGGATGCACTCATCTCCATTCTGATGTTGCTACTTTCCTATTTGTCACGACAACAACAAATGATTCATATTAGGTTTTAACATGCAATAGTGTACTAGCTCTAGGAGACATTTACAACGGACGGGTTGTGAGCTAATTGTGAGTAAGATATTCTTGCAATCACCTCAGTACTCCTGTCTAACATACTGTACCGGGGCTTTGCTCATTTGATAATTTGTATTAATATTAATTTATTTTAGCTCTTTGCACACTGTGCCTGTTCCGCATTTAGTGTAAAGAAAATTATTAATCTGTTTTGTGTAATTGCTATCTATCGTATTAAGAAATGGGAGGCAGTGTGTACTCGGGCTGCTTTCGAAAGTATCTGCCTCGAGTTTGTCGTTTACAAGCAGGGGCAATAGTAAAACATGGTTCCTTGAGTGTCTCGCAAATTATGAGCACAATTTAGGCCGCTTTTTTCATTTGTATGAGCTACGATAAAATGAGACGATAATTAACGCATAAATATGAAAGCTGCTTTTTCGCTCCATTTGCACGTTCTGTGGGTTTCTGCGAGGATCTGTTTAATGACGGTTTCCCTTAAAACTTGCGGGAGGATCCATAATTCTGCATAATAACACCGAAGCGACGATGACGTGCCATCTAGTACTACTTACAATTTTTCAAGATATCATCTCTTGGTTCGCCTTTGCGTTGAACTAACAAAATATATGCTACAAAGGAGTCTAACGAAAATGCAGCAAAACAATTTATAAAGCAATTGCACGTCAAAGTCAGAAGTGTTGTAGGTAAAAAAAATGTCACAGTTTCGCCCTAAGGGCGAAGCAATGAATGCGATAGCAACACAGCAATGTCATACGAAGTAAGGTGAGCGGCTTTGGTAGCAATATGAATTGTAGTAAACATGAGCTGATTAAGTAAGCAGGTGTGCTGCGGCGTAAGTAGACCGACATGAAGAGAGGCTCGATGACCACGAGAAGGCGCGTGTGAAACGGTGGTGTTGATGAGAAGCGCTTCCCGTGGGCAGCGCGTGCGAAGGGACACACCTGTAGCGCTGCACTGCCGATCCGGGCAGCATTGCATGTGTAGCGTGCGTTGGAAAATGTGACCCGACTATTACTAACTGAATGAACAAGCGTGGTGTGAGCGCGCACAAACAAACACGAATAGATCACACTGAATGACTGCAGACAACGACTGTCAAAACGCTGGCAGCAAGCATACGCCGCTGCGGGCGAAGGTATGTGCGGTCTATCGCTTCAACGCAAACTGAGCGGCGAATTCACGGCGCATAAAGGTCAGAGCCGTGTGGAGATAAGAGACGGTGCGGACAAGCGACGAGCGCGGTTGTTGGCGGAGTAGAAGTGCCCCCCCCCCCCCCCCCGCTCTTTCCGGCGCTGGCTTCCCGCTTCCTTGCTTGCGCGTGGGAGATTGAGTGCGTTCGCTCTCCGTGATAGCGCGCGTCCCCGCACGCTTCCGCTCGGGCATACGGCGCGCGGCGAAGATTTTATCTATAGGGAACCTCACGGCGACGGCGACGGCGACGACGACGGCGACGACGACGGCGACGCTGACGGCAGAAATTCGGTTGAAGTGTCCATATAGTTGCTATCACAATAAAAGAACATACCTTTTCCGAGAATTAGCTAACAGATAATATAATCGCAGTTATGAACAGACCCCTATTTCTTGACATGATAAAGAAACTAACCTAAAGTGCCTTCTGGAGACTGCAACTATCATTATTGATCAAAAATGCATCTGAATAGCACTACTCAAAATGGCAAAGTGCGCATCATGACAGAGAAATTTGATGCAGTCAGACCAAAGTTTGACATGCTCGCATGAAGCGGCGCCTCTTTTCTTGACATTTCCTTTCCTTTGGATCAATATAGTTCGGCGCATAACGCCCCCCGGTCTCGATTTCTCTCTTTTTCGTTGAAGCAAGTGCGGCCAATCGAGGCGATGCGCCGCAAGGAATGCGACACCGAGGGTTGCCGGCAGCTGCGACTGTTCCTGGAGTCCACTGTCAACAGGTCGGCCGATCCGTGCCGCGACTTCTTCAGCTTCACCTGCGCAGCCCCGCTGAAGAAGGAGAGGATGTCCAAAGTAAGCCGGAATACTTCCGTTATACAAAAAAAAGAAGTATTCTTCTATTGAATTTAGTCACCTGACAAAAATATACGTGTCACATCTAGCAATCAGTATTTTCGTCCCCTGGGTTGGTCGAAGAATTCCGATTTTTCTATTCGAACCCACTTGAAATGTTGAAATGCTCTCGTTAGGGAACCCCTGTTGAGAGTAGGTACATACGAGTATTGTTGAATGCCCTTCTTGTGAACGCACGTAATGCACACAATGTTGAAGTAAGAGTTGAAAGAAATCTTATAGGTGTTGTATAGCCGGTGAGCTTGCAAGGCATACCCACTTGAAACAGTTTCTAAGGATCACACAGGTTTCGAGATATGCGCAGTGAAACTTGCGGTGAAAATTCACCATTGTTCCGCTTGCATTTTTTTAAGAAACAACAACTTTATGCATTGAAGCACGAAAGTCACTGGAACGCCCCGCGTACTTCGTCGCACACTTTGGGAAATATTATGTCGCAACTGGCGCATCCTGAAAATTTCTTCCAAGTGGACGCGCCTTTAAAGTTCACCGGCTACAATTTTTAAATTTCAGTATGTGCCATAAAGTAATCAATAAAATAAGTTAATTAGCGTTTTTCCTAATTCGTCAATCAAGCATTACGATTTTTGGGGCGAGTGATGCCCACTTCTTTGAGCAATCCAGCTTAATGACAAAAAATATGCCATCTGCCACAAGCAATTTTGATGCGAAAGCATCAAATGGCTCATTGAGCGAAAACCCCGGCGTTTGTCTTATGTAGCAGCGAAACGGCACCTAAACTCGAATCGCCATTGGCTGCCGCGCCACGTGTCCAGCTGCGCCTCGACGGAGCAAAATGGGCGAAAGGGGACATCAGCTGCAACGATAGCGCAACAGGTGTGGAGTGAGGGGAGAGGGCACTGCTGCGACGCCACGTCACCCACGCTCTCGCTCTCGGCACGAGCGCTCCTCGACGGAGCAGAGCCAACGCCTCCTAGATAGCAGGTCTGTGCACTCTGCTTAATGACATCATGCTACTTAAACTGAAATTTCCACTGTGAAGCCCGGCGTAACGAAAACGTGGACGTCAAACTCACACCGCGGCTAACTCGGCAGCATCCCCCTTAGATTCTATGGCCATCGAGCAGGGTAGCATGACGTCATGGATTGAAGTGCACAGGCCTTGTGCTATCTAGGAGGCGTTGGCAAAGCGGGCGAAAGGGAACACCTGCTGCCACGCTAGCACTTCAGGTGATGCGTGAGAGGAGACGGCATCGCCGCGTCGGTGGCATGAGGCGTTGGTACCGCAGGTTGCTGCTACTTGCTGGCTCGGGCAGAACTTACCGCTTTGGTACATTAGTCCCAGCGCAAAACTCGAAGGACCACTCAGCGCCGTTCAATTGGACATTAATGCTTTCGCATTCACAACTCATAAGAAGTACGTGCTTAGGTGTCCTCGGATTTTCTTTCAATTATGTACGTCATTTTAAAAAGAAGACACCCGTTATACAGTAAGCTAGTGGATAAGTCATCGTTATTTTGTGTACAAAAGTTTCGCATAATATCTTATTCTAAGGTTTTTTTGGTCTATTATATGCGAGTGTATGGCGTAAATCTTGCCCAATTTGGGAGCTAATAGAACTCTACAGGGTGGGGATGTCTCTTGTTTTCTTTTTTATTTAACAGAGATCCAAGTTAAGGTGCAAACTCGATCCTTGTATTCTTACTAAATTTAGGAACTTATCAATTTTATGTAAACTCAAAATGTGCAATTAAGAAGTCACATTTCTTCTATCCCGCTCTGAACAATCTTTCAACAAGATGAAGAGCGCGTGTTCATTTATTGTAAGCAAAGTCTTTATTTCTTCGCGCTTTTCTAAACAAGCGTAGTTAAGCGTTACACTGAAGGCCATCTGGCAAAGAAGGTACAAATTAAAGCCCATCGTGCAACCCGCAGTGGTTGCTCATTGGCTATGGTGTTGGGCTGCTGAGCACGAGGTCGCGGTATTGAATCCCGGCCACGGCGGCCGCATTTCGATGGGGGCGAAATGCGAAAACACCCGTGTACTTATATTTAGGTGCACGTTAAAGAACCCCAGGTGGTCCAAATTTTCGGAGTCCCCCACTACGGCGTGCCTCATAACCAGATCGTGGTTTTGGCACGTAAAACCCCATAATTAATAAATAAATAAAAGTGCATCGTGCATTTGCCAAATGTAAATATTAACCATAAGATTCTGATATTTCTGGATGCATGCTGACTCCTTGATGTTGATGAATATTTACTGCTGTCGCTTACATTAGTGAAACGTTATCTGTCTGGTTTGATAAAGCTATAGCTGCGGCCATGAAAAGCTACGGTTGTGGCGATGTACTTGCAGATAAAGCAACCATGCGTGCCGCGTAAAAGACGCTCGAAGTAGTTATGCGATTGTAGGTGAGTTGTCGTTGGGTTGTCAACTTTCGTCGATATGCCTATGCAGGGTTCGCGTCAAATCAGGTGTCTAGTCTGGGACTGCAGTAACTTCGTGGTGGCGATGTCACCATGTTCCCTTCAGAAGCGGGTCGGCCTAGGGCGGGGGCATAGCAGAGCAGGAACATTTATATTCCGCCCAAATCGAAATACGGTCCTCTGCCCTCGGTAGTCTAACTCAAGACCTCGAAGCACACCGCCATGGACAGTCGAGAGACCCACGAAGGCGGGTCTCCCGCCGAAATAATTGATCACAACACTGCAGGGTCTGAGACGCAATAAATGACGAAACACGGCGCTAGAACTCTGCCCGACGTCACCATTGTCTCGCCCGCAGATGAACGACGACGTGCGCGCCAAGGTCATGGCCATGGTGTCCGCTGCAGACGTTCCCGATAGAGGTCAGAGTGCTTTCGAAAAGGCCGTGGCCATGTATCGGGCGTGCGTGTCGCTCTACTCCCAAAACCGGTCAGAAGCTGCGGACCTGCGCGGCTTCCTTTTCGGGCTCGGGCTCAACATCGCGGAGGCGAGCCGTTCCCGCGACCCGCTCGATGCCATGGTTCAGCTCAGCTTGGCCTGGAATTTACCGGCCATAGTATCCATCAATGAAGCCGGTGGCTCCAGGCTCGACTATCCGCACGAGGTGAGCAGAGCAGTATTTTGTCATTTTGCCATATACACTACCGACGGAGCGTTAAGGAGAGTGCAAAAGTTTCCCCTTGCTGACGACCCCGAATACGGTCCACATGCTGAAAAATTATTGTTTCTGCGGAAGACCATAAAATTTTCACTGTGACATATCGCCGCAGCAAAGATACAGCGAGTTTCAGCATTCGCAACTCCTTAATCCGTTACTTGTGCTGGCAACACTGCCCAAATGAACACAGATGGCAACGATAAATAAGGTCGCGGCGGCATGTTCGCATAGTGTTGTGCTGAAGTTTCTCAAATGGGGATGTCTAATTGAGGTGTTTCGACGAAGACGAGAGGGGCCTTGCGGTTGATCACCTTATATTGATCCATCTCGAGTATTTGAGCGACGAAACCGCGGAAATACTTTCAAATATCCAGCTTTAAAGCGAGCCGGCGGTTGAAGAAGTCAAGTGTTTGTGCGTAGCTGACCTCTTGAAAAGGTGCAAGCACTTATGCGTCGCGTTGCTCCCCTGCTACAGATAAAATACTTCACTGTTGTCGACCTTCATAAGGAGCCACGTACTGCGACACAAACGAGGCCACGTGCACAATGAGACGCCACCAGGGGACAAACATGAACGAGAGAAACCTTCCTGCAAATGAAATGTTGAAAAATATTTATTTGAAGGAGTGTCAGATAACGTTCCAATTTACAGTAGGCAATTTTGGCGTTAAAGAAACGCAAATTTACGTATACGTTGTTAGCGTTTTTCAAAATATTAGCTTGTTTTTAGCGACACCTGCACACCAGCGCTTCTGCCACACGAAATAGTGGACCTGCCCAAGCCGATGTACAGTCTGTTTCACATTTAGGGGAAATCTCGGAGCGCATTGCATCGCGATGCGGTGAGCGCTGGAGTCGGGTGCCGGAAACAGCTCGCGCAGTTTCTCACTTGAGCACGGCGGTACTGATCAATTCTGTTTCTTTTTTCATTTATTTTTCTTCTTTGCATGTTTGTTCAAGGCGTAGCATACAGCCATGAAATCGCGCCTGACTTAGAGCACGGTCTCTATAGTCAGATTAAGATTTCACCGCACACAATTCGTTATCGTGCAACTGCACGCTGCTGCGTTGGCCTCGCTGTGCCCTGCTGTGACGATGAAATCAGTGTGGTACGCGAAGAAACGCGGCGTGTTGTTTGTTCGCTCGCCTTAACAAGTTCTGCGCACACTACAGGCGCCAAGACTGGTAAGTCAAAATGCGTTCTAAATAGCAGTATGTTGCAATAGAGTGTAAAGCCGGGCGAAATGGGTGATCTTCATGGTAAACTAAACGCAAAAAAGACGGCACCACAAGACAGAGCCTCTCCGGCGTACTTCTCTGTCTTGTGTTGGCGCTATTTGTGCGCTGCCTTCACCAAGATGCAATATGGTGCAACGATGTCTTGTCTGATAACTGCCGGGGTGAGTACATGTAGTGTGTTTTTTTTTTTTCAACAGCGCAAAAAGGGACAACACACGAAGACGAAGAAGGCCACGGGACAATCGGTTGCCTTCTTCGTTTTTGTGCTTTGTTTTTCTTGCGCTGTTGTTAAAATGCAGCTACACCGACGCACCCAAGTTTCCTCCCTTGTGTCGCACTGAATTGTGAGTGCTTCAAGTTGCTACGAATACGTTTCCTATAGATTGGCGCATGGCGGCAATGCGTTAGTTATGCAATCTTTCATGTATTGAAACAAACATTGTGTTTTGTCCTGTAGATTGGGTGTATCACTGTAGGTTCACCAATATGAGCGGGCTTTGAAAACTTCTCTAGCATTGTCATTCATCACCACCCTATTCCCTCGTGTTCCTGAATAACACGCAGCAGCAGGTTTAGATTATAATATTCGAGTAAAGGGCGCTTAACATGAATGCACAGTTTCCGCTTCCAGTCGGGATGCCATTTTATTTCGTTTATTTTTCTTTGACAAAAAAAAAAAAGTTGGCCTTCCGACATTTGCGACACGGCGACATTTTCTGAAGATGTGGGATTATATGGAAGCTTCGCTACCATATTACATATACCTTAGTAGCCCTCCCAACTTAGCCTTGCGAGTCGTCTTCGTGTTGCGGTAGACTCGCTTCACTTCTCCCACTTAATTGTTATGACTCCGTGTTTTCGATTTTCAGATTATATTTAGTACGGACGAAAGCGAGTGGTACCAGGAGCGTCAAGAACGTGTCACCAACAAAACGTACGAGAGGTTCATCGAAGAGCATCTCCGCTTTCTCTTGCCAAACGAAGACTTGTCCTCTATTGAAGAGATTAAAGAAAACATCACTAGCACAGAAACCAAAGGTAGGACGTGCAACAGGACATAACGCGAATCTCTTTTGGAAGAAAAAGCCAGTAAACAAAATGGTGCACCTTGTATTAGCGAAGGACGAAGCATTAATTTAATTCTGGAGTCAAGCACCTCGATATACGTATTTTTATCAAACGGCTAGCTTCACGAATGTGGGCCTAAAGAAAACCGATGATTCTTCAGATTACCACAGGAGAGCACGATGACGTTCAGGGTCATTACTACACCTCTGCGATTTTATTACTCTCCGGTATCCGAAACGACAGTGTCTTTCACTTCATTCAAGCCCCAACTCAACGCACTGATAGGCAGCCCACTTTTAGTGAACACAGCTAAGTAAATGAATACATTTTATCATGCCCTGGTGACAGAAAAGCGGCAAACACCTCATGGACTACCGTACCAGCCACGGCGGCCTTGTGACTGCATGCTTCTATACTAGCATGAATTCGCAGGATCGAATTAGGATCACTACCACCGCATTTAAGTGGAGGTTGAATCTGAAAAAAAAAGCCTTTGTACATACCTACTTCAGGTGTCCGGAAAACAGCCTCCGAAGATCAAGCTGAAGTCTATCCTGACACTGGATAATATTTAGTTTGTATAGCTATCGAAATATTTTTATGTCTGTCTTTTAATATTTGAATACCTTTATGTGTCCTTCCATAGCGTGGTCTAAAGATTTGTTTTACTTCGCATTATGTATTACAACTCTGTGTTTCTTGCTTTCTGTTCACATAGTTGTGCGAAAGTTTGTAATGTACCACGACTTAGGTCAAACTTCTTCTCGCTATGTGATATGAAGTGTACTTTCTTTAAAATGTTTATAGGTGTAATATTCTGTTACATTATCGTTGTCTTCATTGGCCTGGATATCAGACATTAATAGGAGCCTTAAGACAGGCTATGTATACCTTCACCTCTGCTAACGTTCTTGTATGCAGTCAGAACAATTAGAACTCCACTTTTATTCATAACCCTCCCCCCTTTTTTTAATTGTTGTGACACTTACATAAGTTCGCGGTGCATACTTAACGTTTCCTCTCGCTCTTACTGTTTTCACTGCTGTGATTGTTTAGTGCCTTCGATAAGACCACCGCGCACTTTTTGGCTTAGGATTATCCGTAAACGCGGCTGACTTAAGCGCGCCGCCGTCTTGTTTCTAACGCTTCTTCATTAGTGCAGTTTCGCTTACGAGGCACTTATGTTATCTATGATAATGTTATCTTGCAGTTGAAAAAGCTGAATGTGTTCGTTTGTACGAAAATCATGGACTAGCCACAGAGTGAATCAGATAACTTTCCCGTGTGTAGCACCGGTGCGAAATTCTCTCTCAAATAACTGCTTCCGGGGCACTCTTGTAACCATATGCCCACCTAAAAGCGCTATATACGACTCATTTCGGGAGAAAGGCACTTATATTCGCCATTGTAAGACGTTCAATACTTGACTTTATTCGGTAGGACTGAAATTCCTAAACAAAATAGCTGAAAATTTGCTGCTTTCTTAGCAGGTGCTTAATAACTTGCCGTAACTTATGAATGGAGGATTTAAGGCTAAACACACCAAAGCGACGAGGCATTCTAAGAAGCAGGCACTCCTCGTAATTTCGGTAATACGTGCTAATTTTAATGCTCCTTTAAAATGTGAGCATATGTCCGTGCAAGAGGAAGGCGAAGATCTGGACGCATTCCGTACAATGACCACTTTTGCATCTTCACGCACATGAATAATGCTATCAAGTCGCGATAAGCGCAGTTTCGTCTTTCGGCAATCACAGATAGGTTACCTATCACTTGACATGTGAACATCTCATTATCACCTCCCCCTTTCCTCAATATGGTGAACCACGTAATTTTCGCACGCCAAAGCACTGACTTATCATCATCGCAGCCAAGACAAGACAGGAGTATTGTGTTTGGCTTTAACGCATAAAGAACTTGTAAACTTAATGACCTCGGTTCACCGAAGTGCCTAAAACAACCATGAGAGCATGGTTGTTTTATGCATTTCGGTGAACATTCAGAGAAATGTGCGCAGACGTGCCTTCAATGCAAGTGTTGTCTAGAATCGTGAGCACGTACGGGTCCGTGGTTCATTTGTTAATGTCTTACCGAGTTACTCTTACGTACCTTACAAAAACGTGACTAGTGACCTAATCAACTTAATTACCTAAGTACTGAATTGACTCATATATAGTTGTACCACTTCCCTGTCACAATATACAATCGCATGTGCAGTGTACAGTGATAGGTATTCTAAGGACACCAAACTTGGATATTATAGAAGACGTTGCAGCTCAATTGAATGCGCCACTGAAAACTACAGGCTCCCACTGCTATGTTTAACAATCTCCGTTGTTTTTTTTTCAGTTGTGAACTATCTCTTGGGCGAGTTTAAAGCTGCAAATGACCAGCAAGTTTCCCAATACCTTATTCGTGTAATAGACGTACCCAAATATCTCAACAACGTCGTTACCACTGGTGAGCTTTTTAAAATATGTTACTCAATGCCTCCTAAATCAAGTTAGAGAGCCTTTGTTTTTTTAATGCTGTCTAATCTAACCGTTACTGCAATATTCAACGCATGCTTTTGCAATCTAGCCTGGAATATGCTAAAACCTCTGCAATAAATTTGGCTGCGGTGGCGAATAAAGTTCAACGATAAACGGTTACGGCTAGGCGGTTCTTGAGTATGGAAGCCAAGTTGCGTTGCATAGTTAGTACGAAACACGCACGAAGTAAAAATCACGAGCCATTCCACTCTGCCAAGGTGGATGACCAGAGAAGCTGTTTAGCACACGACACAGAGGTGACATAGTAAGTATAGGGAGGCCACCTATAGTTCGGACTCCCGAGGAGCAATGCGCCTGCGAAGAGCGACGCCAGGAACATACACACACGTGTAGACCAGAATGCAATTGTCGCCGGGAGCGCACAATAGACGCGGCCTCCCCATTACGCGGAGAAAAGTGAAATTGAAAATGGAGAACGGGACCTTGTCGTATATACACGCTCGACGGAGCCGCCGCCGCGGAAGAGCGGCAGGAAACGAGGCACGCAAGCGTTTGGAACGCAGACAAAGAGAGGGCGGTGCAAACGTGACAAGGGTAGTTCAAGGTGCGTTACAGGTCCTGGAGCCCACTACCAGGAGTCCGCAGAGGTATGGGCCATTGCCCTTGGATCATTTCTGCACGACCACCGGGATTGGCCCACATTTTTGTACACGCACACGAGAAATGCACGGCAGCTTAGCCATAAGTAGCTTCGCTGTAAAATATCAATTCACACAAGATGACGCAGGAAGTTACTATTTATTCAAATCCATGAGGCCAGGTATATATGCCCAGAGCCAAAAAAAAATGGAAATGACAATGTGCATTTTGCATTACAATATCTTTTGGATGCGAACATAAATAGTCGTTAGTTTGCATATTTTGTTGTGTGTCTTCGTGTTTTTGCTTCGCATGCGTTTCGAACCAATTATGTAACCCAACCGGGCTTCGGTGTTGAAGAATCTTATCGTGTTGCTTTTGTTGTTTTATTGCGATAACAACTATATGGACACTCCAGGTGTATTTCCGCCGTCGGCGTCGCCGTAATATTGCGTATAGTCCAAGTGCGATAAGATCGCGACTGCGCGCCGTGTGCCGTAGGTGCAAGTGGAAGCTTGCGGGGGTGAGCCGAGAAAGATGAAGGCTTTATCGCGCGCGCACATCGGAGGAGGCTGGGGAGGATGCGCACCAGCTTCTCGTGCGCGCAAGGGGTAAAACTGGGTAGATGTGTGAGCGCTAGCATGGTAGGAAAGGGGGGGGGGGGGGCGGAGAGGTGGCGCAGTTGGCCAGTTTAGCGCACTTCTATTCCGGATGCGCATGGCGCGGCTGAGCGTGGATTAGCACGCACTATCTTGGAGGTAATCTGTGGTGGGTGCAATGATTAGGCAACTCGAGTTAGCTGCAGGCTTCGTGTGCGCTACCCGCCGTGGTTGCTCAGTGGCTATGGTGTTGGGCTGCTGAGCACGAGGTCGCGGGATCGAATCCCGGCCATGGCGGCCGCATTTCGATGGGGGCGAAATGCGAAAACACCTGTGTACTTAGATTTAGGTGCACGTTAAAGAACCCCAGGTGGTCCAAATTTCCGGAGTCCCCCACTACGGCGTGCCTCATAATCAGAACTGGTTTTGGCACGTAAAACCCCATAACTTAACTTCGTGTGCGCTATTTTCGCGCGCTTCGGTCAATTCGAAACGAGATGTAGCATGCAGGGCTATTCGCTACCGCTCTTCATCACGTCAGCGTCCTGTTAACGAGTGTCGGGGTCATCGAGTGAGATGTGTTCGTGTTTGCCTGTGGGCACGTCACACCATGATTCTTCAATTTGTTAGTAAGAGAATGTTCACAGCAGTTTAAACGAACGATAAAACTAATATCCCTAATAACATGTACTTCTGGCACTTACCACGCCACCTCTTCAGGCCGATTCCCGGCGAACTATGAACTCTTTATGGGGGTTTGTGCGCGAAGCCGACTTTTCCGACAGTTTATGAATGTGTAGTTTTTTTTTCATTTTTTTTTCATTGTGAACCCCGCCATTGACCCTTACCCCTGCTTAGGCCACTGCACCATCCTTTTCATTAAATTTCATTCTCGCTCTAATAATTTGCTATTGCAATGAATGAATAGCATTTCGGGTGAAACTGCGTTTTTTTTTTTTTGTCTTTGTCCTTTCTTTAATTCAGACGACCTTCAAACGTAGGCTTTATTGGAGTTTGTGTGAATCAATGTGTTAGCGGTGGGCGCCTTTCTTTCATGTGCAATTCATCGCGCCTACTGCAGTCGTGATTTTCATTTCTGACGAACACATAGCTTTTAACGCTGTAGCTAATTCTACCCGACAAGGAACATTGTTAAGCTTAAGCTGGGGATATTAGCTTCCATAGCCATTTCTTATTCTTTACTTTCCATGATTTATATGTTGAATCAAATTGTAACGTTTCAGTACACTAAGGCGCTTGTTCTTGCTTTAACGCATTAAAATATTGATAAGAAGCGAGACTGTGGCCCAGCTCTTGGAAGTTAATGCGATGTTGTCTTTTTTTTTTTTTTTGTTACTTCAATATAGTATTCTGTCGTCACTGTCTCGTTGACAATGGATGTATTTTGTGGTTTCTTCGTTTCGTCTAGACCAATGGACAGCTATGGTCGAACGCCACAGTGAACAAGCCTACCGAATGGGCGACCAGTTGGTCCTGGAGCCACTGTGTGCCAGGCTTACGGTGTTCCTACTCACCGAACTAGAGAGCGTTCGACGTAGTACGCCTGATATCGTGGAGCGCGGTGCGCCAGCTCGTCCCCTACGCTGACGGCAAGGCTCACGGGGGAACGCTGGACGAAATACGCAACCTGTGTTACGACGACGTCACCGACGTGCTCGAGGCGGCGCTTACATCCAAGTACATCTACAAGGGTGAGTGGGCGATTTATTTATTTATTTATTTATTTATTTATTTATTTATACATACATACATACATACATACATACATACATACATACATACGTACATACATACATACATACATACATGCATGCATGCATACATACATACATACATACATACATACATACATACATACATACATACATACATACATACATACATACATACATACATACATACATACATACATACATACATACATACATACATACATACATACATACATACATACATACATACATACATACATACATACATACATACATACATACATACATACATACATACATACATACATACATACATACATACATACATACATACATACATACATACATACATACATACATACATACATACATACATACATACATACATACATACATACATACATACATACATACATACATACATACATACATACATACATACATACATACATACATACATACATACATACATACATACATACATACATACATACATACATACATACATACATACATACATACATACATACATACATACATACATACATACATACATACATACATACATACATACATACATACATACATACATACATACATACATACATACATACATACATACATACATACATACATACATACATACATACATACATACATACATACATACATACATACATACATACATACATACATACATACATACATACATACATACATACATACATACATACATACATACATACTGCAGCCCTGTTGGGTTATAGCAGGAGTCAACAAAAAGTGAGCACGTACACATATTAAGTAGTAGATACAAACAGCACAATATAAAAGCATAATTAAAACATGGACACTTCCGGTGAGAACGCCATTGGCATAATATGTCTAACTATACAATTATGCTAGAGCCTTCAGGAATTCTGACAATGACAATGACCGAATAGTGCCAGGTAATGAATTCCAATGATGAATAGTGCGTGAAATAAAAAAAAACTGTACTTGAATATGTCAGTGCGTGAGTAAAAAAGTGCGAGCTTTAATGTATGGTGACTTCGAGTAAAAGATGGGTTCGCAATAGTTAGGAGACTGGTATTGGAGATATAGCATAGTGAATTGAAAAAAAAAACATTATAGTAACTTTAATGACTCATTCTTCCTGCGAATTGAAAGTGATTGAAGATGAGGACGCGTGAATAGCTGATGAAGATGACAAATCGTGGCCATACCGACGGTAAATGAAGCGTATGGCTTTTTTTTTTTTTTTTTGCACGGCCTCGACCGCTACAATTTCACAATGCCTATGTGGATTCCAGACTGCAGAAGTATATTCTAAAACTGGACGTATGAGTGATTTGTATGTTAGTAGCTCGGTTTGTTCTGATGCCTTTGTTAATGTTCTGCGTAAGCAACCCAACGTTTTAGTGCATTCGAACAGATATACTCAATATGTTTGAACCACGACATGATGTTAGAAGTAAAAATTACACCCAGCTATTTGTAATTGCTCACCCTCGTCAGCCTCTGCACAGTAATCAAAAACCACAGGGCATTGTTTTCTAGAAAATGTCCTTACCATGTCATTTTTTTAAGTTAATGGTAATTTGCCAAGTGATGCACCCTTTGCTAAAACGTACAAATTGTTAATGCGATCATGATTATCAGGAGAAATAATTATGTCGTACAGAACGCAGTCGTCAGCCTAGAGACGAACTTTAGACGCTAGATTACGTGGAAAATCGTTAATATAAAGTAAAAATAACAGCCGACTGAGCAGAAACCCCTGGGGCACTCTTGACGTTACTCTACCTGCATCAGAGTTAGCAGAATTAATGTGGACGAAATGTGTACTTAAAGAAGGAAAACTTGAAATCCATGACACCAAATGTAGATTCTTTATTATGATAATAAGTTTATCGAGCAGTTTAGAGTGAAATACGCTGTCAAATGCTTTAAGAAAGCAATAAAAATAGCATCTATTTGATATCCTAAATCTTTGTTAAGACAAATGTCGTGAGCCAACTCGGTTAACTTTACTGGGATATGACCACGCCGGAAGCCATGTTGAAAATGGGTTAGAACATTATTGTATTCAAGGAATTTCATAATGCGTTAAATAATTATGTGTCCTGGTATTTTGCATGAATGTACTGTTAATGATATGGGTCTGTAATTAGAAGTTGCTTGTCACCTGATTTGTATAGATGAACTTTAGCTACCTTCCATGATGACGGGAGTGTACCCCTGATCAATGACGTCTGGAAGATGGTGACTAGATACCGGGAGGTCCACAAGGAATACCGTACCAAAATTAAATTAGATATTCCGCCAGGACCAGCACAATTCTTAGTGTCCAGATTCAGGATGAGCTTTAGAACTCGCTCTAAAGTAATTTCAATCCTATTAATTGTATGTGTTGTATCATGAGTGAAGGCGAAGACCGACTGAAAGTACATATTGAAAGCATTCAAAATGATAGAAGGATCTTTAATAATGTTATTATTTATTATAAATGAAGATGGTACACTGGCTGAGATCGAGTTCCGGAATTTTGGAGGCTTAGTTTTCAGCAGTGCCGCAAGCTGAGTGCTATAACGAAGAATTCTTTAGCGGAAGCTCTTTTGTGACGCCGTTCTTCTTTTGCTTGTGTGAATAAAGCGTGCCACTATGGGCTACCACAGCACTTTGAACGTCTGAACCTTGCAACATGGCGTGATAGGTCCAATAAATCACGATGAATCCAACGTTTGATATTAGTTTTATTGTATTGTTTTCACTGGCACGAGATGATCTACGCAGGACCTACTGGTGTTCTCAAAGGAATCCACTAGTGCGTCAACATCACCTGACATACTAAGCGCAAGAAAAGAATCAAAGCCGCTTGCTAACTCATCGATAATCGAAACGTACTCAGCTTTCTGAAAGTCTGGAAACGTGGAAAAAGTAAAATGCTGCTTGAAAACTTGACGGTTGAAAGACACAAAGACAGCGTTGTGATCAGACATTCCATCCATAGTCGATTTATCTACCTATTCTATTTATTATCTATTCCATCTCTATCTACCTCATCACACGGATTATCGTTTGTTTCGGTCAAGAAGGTTTCCAGTTATTAACAGAAGGGGATTTGAGAGGAACCGGTTGCTCCTGTAGGTCAAAATTTATTAGCAGCGGCGGGCATTACGTATTCCATATTAATCGTCTATGCTGCTATTGTAGGAATGGAATGGTCGAGTCAGGCACTGGTTTGCCTGTTGCTGAGCGAAATGAGGTGATTAATTGTGAACCTCGAATAAATACGTAAATCATTGACGACAAATTATGTGAATTAACTGCTTATTTATTACTTCTAGCGCAAGTGCTAGCCTTCCCACCCTGACGGTTTCCATGACCTCAAGTGTACACTCTACTTGCCTGCAACTTCATACCTTTTTTTTTTCTCTCTATTCTAATTCCTCTGTGTACCTTCTACATCCCGAACGCAGTGGTGACACCTGACGTCCTTCGAGAGGTGATGTACATGGGTTTTCGTGTGCGCCAAACTATACAGAAAACTCTCTCCAGTTCGAGCTGGTTCCCGCCCGACGCCAAGGATGCTGCCCGGAGGAAGGTGGAAGCGATGAGGCTGATCATTGCGTACCCACTCAACTTGACACACCTCTCTGCGCTGGAGCGCCTTTACGCCGATTTGCCGGACGTGACCCTAACAGGTGCGTGCACTGACGGTTTGAACGCCACACTTTACTGCAACAGTTTTACTGAAATAGAAGGCAGCATTTTTACTGCTCTTGTAGGTGACAAGTGCGCATGCTGAAGACGTAAAGACTTGGCGCACGCCTTGCGAACGCGCCTACGTGGGTCCTGTGAAGCACATGCATTAGTCAGGGTATGAGTAGCGTATCCTGAGTATGAACCTTTCCGTAGCACGAAAGAGCACCTCTTCTATAAACTGCTTGGCGTTAAATTAAAGCACACGCAATGTCACAGCCCACAGTGCATCATTGCGGGGCTGGCAACAGTGCAGAAGAATTGTGTTGACGACCCCTGAGACAGGTCGTATAGTGACGCAGTTTTCAGAGGTGAGGTGTGGTGGGGTAAAAAAAGAAAGGACGTGAGGTACTTGTGAGGTAAAGGCTGGTTGACAATTTCGGGACACGTATATCACACAAATACCCTTGTGATATACACGCTGGCAAAGATAAGCTAGATTAAAAAGATTGGTCGCTGACTTGTACCTGACCAGTGTATTCTAGGTTCAGTATGTCGAGGAGCTGTACGCCGTGCAATATTTAAATGTGCTTGGGTATTGCAAGCTATTAATCATTTTTTTTGATTTATTACATCAATCCCTTGCGACAGACACCTCTGGAGGCGAACAGGATGCTCACGGTACCGGCAGCAGCTTCGTCCTTTCGTGGTTGAATGTGAGCCGGTTCCAGCGCCGCGTTCTAGTACGGAACCCGACTGAGATCTTCTTCACATTGAGCTCGGTGAACGCGCAGCACACCTACTCCACCAACACCGTCAACCTGGCGGGTGCGGTACTGCAGCCAGTGGTTTATTACCACGGTGCACCCGCCGGGTACAACTACGGAGGCCTTGGACAGGTATGTCGAAACCGCGAACCGACTGAGCAGACCTTGCTGGATTTCTCAAGGTATTACGTTCGGTACAGCGCCCGCTTTTTGAAGTACTGCGCAGGAGCCGCTGAAATGGAATCTGTCTCTGTTATGTGGACGTTCGCGCACTCAGTGATCACACACACACCTAAGTACCCGATACGGAAAATGCCAAGGGACTTGTCTGACAGTCGGACATTGCAGCATGACCTGTCGTGTCTGCGCGCAACACATGGGTCCTGGCGCATAGGACACGCCGAATGTAAGGGGCTCTCCTGTAAAAATGCATGGGAACGGAGAAATTGTTTTTCTCGGTAAACACTGCACTGATTTAGATAAGGTTTGTTACATTTAAAGCAACGTTAAAATCAAGGGATTGTAGGAAGTAGATTTTTTTTTTATTTAGGCCGTTCATTGCTCATAAAATTTGTTGAAGATATGGACATTTTCAACACCGATACTATAGAACTTACAGCTTTCTAACACAGGAATGCAAACGGCATCATAATTCGGCAATTCCAATCAATAATACATCTGAAGTGGACAAAATTGGCATCTTATGCACCCCTCTGAAATATACCACTAATTGACCAGTGGCAGTTTTTTTTTTCAAAACACTGGTAAACGTTATAACAATTGTACGTAAGCAGCACATGTATAAAGGAAATTTGTGCGCTTGAGATACTACAAGAAATGTGTTTGCAGAACTGTATAAAATGTTTTTGGTGCAAAGGATATGTAAACATCATGCCTCTGTTTTTTTTACTTACTAATTTTCGCCAACATTTGTAAAAAAAATCAAGACCTATATCAAAATTCTGCCTTCTTCAATCGCTGGAATTTACCATTTTCTTTGACATGCCACAAAATTCGTTCAAATAGGTCCAGCGGTTGTCCCATATAAGTACTTTTACGTTTTACATGCATTTTAATAGGCGTTTGTCATGACTTTTTTCTTTCGAGGATAAGTTTTGCTCCAGAGTATGCGTTTAGCAAATGCCTTCGTACGAGTTATCCAAGGACTGCGTCACACAATTAGCTGAATACAATTCCCCTTGCGGCAACGTTGGCACCAACGACATCTCTTGCTCGACCACTGTTGGTCATTATCTGAATATATTTCAGTTGCACGCTTATTGCGCTTTTTCTTTTTTTTTTTTGTCAACGCCACGCCTCCAAGAAAGGCATTCTTACAAAGAGGCGGTGTTATTCGATGGCAGAGTGGAGTAAATAAACCACCCGAGCTAAACGTCGCAGTTTCGCCCGAAAAGCCCAGCATCGATTGCGACAGAAAATTAGTGGAAAGCTATACGAAGTAAGGATAGTAGTTTTATTGGCCGTCTAAGCTTGCAAACGTACGTTCGCTTATTCACTAAATTAACAAGCATGGTGTCACGCGCGCACTGGCAAACATGAACACGTCACTGGATGACTGTGGACACTCGCTGTCAAAACGCTGGTGTGAGGAAGAGCGGCAGCAGCACTGGGCGAATTGGCCTTCGTACTGCCTCTCGCTTCAACGCGAACAAGCGGCGAGAACGCAGCGTACATGGAGATATTAGCCCTCTGCGTACTCTGTCCCCATCGCAGGTAGCTTTCAAGATTGAGCCCGCGCGGCCGCCGCATACGCAGCCAGCGCCACCGGAATAGACCCCCCCCCCCCCAATTCCCTCCCCTTTCCCCTGAGTCTTGCACGCGACTGAAGATGGCGCGCTTCCTCCGCACTTTACTTCCTTGCACGCGCGAGATCTAGCCACAATGCTTGGCTCACCCTCGCACGCTTTCATTCTCACCCACAGCATATGGCGCGTGGCCACGATGTTATCAGACTTTGACTTTATACGGAACATCACGGCGACGCCAACGGTGACGGTGTAATAGCGCCTGAAGTGTCCATATGATTGATATCGCAATAAAAAGAGAAATCAAAGCAGAATGTCCAAAGCAAGAACATTATTTACTGACGACAGAAGTGCGAGCCTCCTTTGTTCGGGGAGGTGTCATTCCAAGGAGGTGAAGTGGCAACGGCTGCCATCGTCTTCTGGACGGGGTGAATGAACCTTGCGCACTTGGAGCAGCCACATCGTGTGGCGCGCACCGGTACGCGTGTTAATGCAGAGACGTGTATTTGTTCTTTCACATTATCACGAAGATTTTGTGCATCATGTCACCTGCACGCAGGGGAACAACGAAAGAGATGACGCCGTTCGCCACTCGCAGTAAGATTATCGCGTGGAACGGGTCCGATATCCAGTCAAGCAATCATGATACCTGAGAGTAAACAATGAGACAGTGTTATGTTTTACATCGAGAACCGGCAACAAATTATGCTAATGTATTAGTTATTTCCTTCGTGTCAGCAACGAGCAGACGTGATTGGACACTGAGATATCTGGGCACTTCCCAACCTACGGCCACCTACGTTTGCAACGCCCTGTAGTCTAAGAGAAATCTGCCGTTTTTCTTTTTTTTCTTTTTTGACCGGATAGTAAGTCGCAATCCCAGAACGTTGTTTTCCCGCTGATTGACTACCCCGTGCGGGTGGCGCAAAGTTGTTCAGATGAATTACTTTCTTTTTGTCATAACGATCTCACGCGATGACTTCTCTAGAAATGGTGAGGTCTCGTTGCAGCGAAATTCAAATAGATTTGTCTTGTGAACATGCTTGCATAAATTTTTGTTGCAATGATGAAGTATTTATTTTTTTCGCGCAAGCGTAGGTTCTGTCAAGTCAGCAAGAGTATATTTGTTCCCGCAAGGGAAGCAGGCGCCGGTGGAGGAAGGCGCCTGGAGTTCGAAAAAAGAACCGTCGCGTTCGCGCCCTTTCTGTTTAGGCTTCGAAGCCGCGGTGATCGCTCTGCATGTTCGCGGCGTATCTTCTTTGCATGTGTAGCGACATGCGCTTTCCCTGTGGAGCACTAGGTGTCGCAGCGTCGAGATTAATGTGGCGTCCGCGACCGCGATCGCGCTCTTTCCGTGGGTGCTTCGACGTCGCGGTGCTCGTTGTACAACGTTAACGGCGTCCATACGCTGGCGCGCAACCCGCGTTCACAAAGTGAAGCAGCGCTAACTATTTTCTCTACTGCTTGCGGGTGCCATGCATTTAAAAGAAATAAGGCAGGGGCTATATTAGGTAACTCATTTTTGCTGTTTTCATTCTTTTTTACCTTCGTAATTGGCTGGCAGAACGACAAGCCTATGTCATTATCGCTATCACTGACCCTCTTTACGATGGCTGGTAAGAAACGAATAGAATCGATGGAACGGTATTGTTATACGTTCCCGGATTAATTTTAGATGCGAAGCAGCTTATGGTCGGGGCTATGTCACTCCCTCCCTCCCTGCATCCATCCCCCGTGCGGCGACCGCACCTGCACTGCGCATGCGCATCCTCCTCCCCCTCCTCTCCTAGTCTCAAATACTCTCTTCTCGGCATTCCTCCTCTCCTCTCCGACGCTCCTCTCCTCTCCGGATTGCGCAACGAATGGCAACACCTGCGGCTCCGCGCGCGATAATGCGAAGCAGCTTAGGTTAGAGGCGCGACGGTAGGCGCTGCATACTCTGCTGGGGGGCGCCACTGTAATTCGTGGTATAATGCCGCGCGCGCGCGCTCCGCTCCTCTTATTCTCCTCCCGCAACGCCGAGATGAGTGCCACAGACAGCGCCGCTGAGAAGAGGGCTCGAGCCGCTGCCACGAAACGGCAGCGGCGAGAGGCCGATCCCGAACTTCGGGCTCGCGACGCCGGTACCTCAACCTAACGGAAAACGACGAGCTGAAAACTAATGGGAACTTGAGTCGGACCCCATGGCTGCTTCGCATACTACTCAGGGTTCCGCTACGGGAAGATGGTGTAATTTTTTTGTTCTGTAACACTACTGTGGCGGATTTATTCACATAAGCGCGCATACCGTTGCCAGGACAAGAATAAGTGGGACGAAAAGAAGGAAGCTATAAAGCGCACCCTTTTTATCTAATGCAACGACGCAGTTAATGGGCCACGAAATGATGCACGGCTTCGACGTGACCGGAAGAGGCATCGATCAGAAGGGCATGCCAAGCAACTGGTGGCCCGAGGAGGCGACGAAAAAATACACAGAACAGACGTTGTGCCTGCGATCTATCCATAAACAGGTAAGCTCACTCCAGAACAATGTCAGGCTCGTCAGAACGTCTGCGTGTCCGGGAAAATGTATAAATCTGGCCTTACCTAACGTTTGATAGCGACCGTAGTCTTTGCTGCTTTCAATCAAAATATGTCGCACTCTATGTGTACATCTACGGCATGCGATCGCAGAACTTTCCTTCGACGTGTACTTCCGCGGTTCTGTTGCCTGTGCTTCGCGAAGGAGTGGTGAATCGTCGCTTGGGCTCACGTCCTGTTTCGGCAGCTTGAATTACACGAGGGCAAACGACTGGCGTCGACCGAAGCGAAATAGAAGCGGGTTGTCCCACCCCGTCTTTACAAAAGTTGGACGAAAGGCATGGCTTGTTAGCAACGTATCAAATAGGGCTAGCTGGTAGTAATTCCTATTCGGACATCTCTGCTCAATGGGTATTGAAAGAACAACGCGGAGACATAGGACGCCGGACATGTGCATACGCTATCATGTCTATTGGATGTTTTTTTTTTTTTTAGCAAACGAAGTCCTGAATGCATTTGCGGTCCAGCACACAAGTCCTATGCAAATGCCTTTACGTACTCTCTCGCGCAAATGTACTTCTCCCTTAGCTTTCCGCGCGCGCGCATCGCGATCATTTCAGGCGCTCAGGAAGCGCGCGCTGGCGCTGGATCCGAAGCTGGACTCGGAAGACCTGGCCGACGTCATGGGTTCGCGCGTGGCCTTCGACGCCCTTCGGAAACTCCCCACGGCGTTCGACTTCTCGTCGCGCGCGGCTCAGGAGAAGGGGACCAGTGGCATGGTGGCGGGCTTCACGGAACTCCAACTGTTCTTCCTCGGCCACTGCGCCAAGATGTGCGACCCTAAGGTGCCACCGCGCGAGCGGGACAAAACCGAGACCTACGCTCCGAACTGGGCCCGTTGCGTGGTGCCGCTGATGAACATGCCAGAGTTCGCGGAAGCCTTCCAGTGCGAAAGTGGCACTTTTATGAACCCTGAGAATAGGTGCCGATTCTGGTAGCAATTTAACGCTGGCGAACTGCGATGCGCTCCCCTCTATTGCTACCTCTGTACATAAATTTACTTGCATGCGTCATGACGTGCGCTGTAATCTTAAGTTCGTTATGCCGCGTTTCAGTGCTTTAATTTATAGGACACACAAGTGAAGGTCACACCTGCCCACTCAACCGTGTGGTTGGTTGGTTGATGCCCGCATACGTTATGGATTGCCGCAAAAGTTTCTACAATCATGCTTCATTGTATTTTTATAGAACACTATATGTCAACATCACAAATAAACTTACGTCAAACGACTCGGCACGCCAGTTTTTTCAGTTACCTGGACGTAGCAACACAGCATGATATTCTGACTTACTGTTTTATGGCCCACACCTGCTCAGATGAAAGGCGTCGAAACTTGGACATCAAAATGCTATTTCGCCGAGCTTGTGCTAACGACGCCTAACAGCTCTTAAGTGCTTTTTCAATCAAAAGAAGTCGCATTATGTATGTACATCTATGTCAAGCAATCGCAAACGTGTTTCCGATCGCTTGACATCACAGTCGAATGATGATGGTTGCACCGCAATACTAGTTGCACAAATGTCATCACACATTTTATATTCTGCGGCATCACTGCTATAATTGTAGAATGTCCTACATGTATTGCATTTTTCACGTACCACAACGGCGGACTCTTTTTTTCCAGAAGCTAAAAAATACGATGCTAGAACGACTTCAATTACCATAATCTTGCGCAAGCTGCTAAACTGAGTATTTTTCACAGAAAGAAAGCAGGAAAGAATTCATTTTTCTTCACATAAATGAAGTCTACCTAGCAAACACTTTCCGTCGGGGAATTTTTTATTCGCACATAAATTTTTATTTGAATTTTGAGGCTTCTTTACCCACATAACAAACTCAAATATATGAACAAAAATTATATTTCTTTTCATGTAAAGTTTGGAAACACGTTCTCAAATGAGGACATAAGGGCCCAGTGGTAGTAGTAGAGGCAAAAGTGAAGCTTAGTCTGACAGTTTATTTTCCTATTTTCCATCTTGTATACATAGTTTGTTGCGGCCAGTGTGATAAGCATTCGTACGGAGTCGGTAACTCATCTAGGGCAAGGCACATTTTCATCGCCAACACTATACTATAATGAACTGGTGCTTTCTCAAAAGCCATGACTGCTCTTTAGACGGTTGTTCCTCATCTGACTCATCAGACGCGTCTGATGTATCCAGAAAGTCACCGTTTCCTGTTTTCTCAAAAATGAAGTCGTCGTCTTCCTCATCATCTTCCGCAACGTCTGATACATTTTTATTATCAAGTTAGGTGAACATTTCATCCACGTCTTCGAGCGGCTGGAAACGAGGCCTATGGGCCTTCGTCATTGAGTAAAACAAGCAAACCCTAATTGCAGCACCTTAAAAATAAAGAGGAGCAGCTGTAGTGCATTACCATGCATTGTCACCCCATGTGAGACGCGGCGACCACTTAGCCCTGCTGTCCTCAAATGAGGACACATGTTATACATGCGGGGACTCACCTTTGCATGCGCGCGGAAGGTGTTTCAATAAGTGAACCTTCTATAGCGGATTAATAACAGTCTCCTAAATGCTCACCGCACCAGTGAGAGTGGCCGGCAAGTAATCAAAACATAAAAAAGGGCTCTTATTTGGGTTAGCCTCAACCTTGTCGTTTTTCTCTGTTTTCTCTGGCAGGCATCTTCACAAACGCCAAGCACGAAATCTGATCTAGAAGGCGACGGAGGTGCCTTCTAAGCTATTCGAGCCTAATCTTTAGCTTCTGTTGTGTTCTTCATGGTGTCATCAACATGCTTTTGGTTTTGTCTTCATTTGAGCGCATTTTTTCTTGTGTTACTTAACACAAGCAAACGTGCGCGACACTATGTTTATTGCTCTCCAGACATCTCTTAATAACTCCCCATATAAGTAATCATTATTCATTCTTGCCGAATATAATAACATACATCGCAGTTTTACTTGCAATGACTCTGCTGAAATATCAAAGTCAGCCAGAATTCTCAGAAAAAAATGAGTCAGACCAGCCACTCTAAAAAAATATTTTCAGCAGGCAGCTTTAAGCCCTGGGATATCTGTCTATACGTCAGAGCACCCATCGAATAGCGTTGTAACAATAATTAGCTGTCTTTAACGATTCCTGTGCACCATGACTCTGAACTCGCTGCGACAGCAGCACAAGCTCCCACAGCTGACGACGCCGTTTTCTTTTGCAATGTATGCAACGTCGTTGCCGTTCGTATAATACAGTATTCCCGATATGTCTAACAAATAAATAAATAAGTACCAAATAAGCGCGCAGGGTCTATCCCACCCCCTCAGTAGTGCCCACATGCCGCAGGGACGCGAGTTCGAATCTCTCTGGTGCTGTGTTAAGTGCCACGTGTGCACCTATTTGGCCCCCTGTGCACGTACGCCGGCGTTGTCATGTAGCACGCATACCAAAGCAATGATGATGAATATCATGCACTTATTCATTACAATACCTGTACATGGCTTGGAGGGAAGTATTAGCCCCAAGAGTTGGAGTGGGGCCCTCTCGCGTATGACATCATACTCACACCAAAACGCCGCACACGATGTGCGTGAAGACTGCTTGACGCGGCCGATGGGCTGCCCACATCGAGTTTTCGACATCTCGAGGGTCAGCAACCCTGTCTTAAAATTGCGAAATAAGTTAGAACACTGTCCATCGCGAGATCGAGCAGTCGCAGCCCGACGGGCCCTCGGAATTGTGATTATTGTGGATCGCCGCGCGAGCAGTCTCTTAGCCACCAGTGCACACATGTGCGTGTTCGGCACAGATATCTTGCGAATTATATTGTTGCGTGGCTGTGACGCACTTATAATAGCTTGTCTGTCACTTTATGATGACTATCTGGGAAAACGTAACTGTGCTGCGGTCTCTGCGTTTGTATGAATTCAGTGCCTGCCTGTATATAGCGCAATCTGCATTGTCGGTAGCAGTACCGTGGTCAAAGACATTTCAATTCGTTTCGCCTAGCACTTCAGTACATACAGAAGGGGGTTTTATACCATCCGTGTAAATTCAGTTGTCGCTATGATGCGTAACGCAGCGCATTGTAGCAAAACTGGCATGCGCCGCATTGTAACACTAGGTAATAAGTGGCCGGGCGTGATGAAGGTCGAACTAGCCGAAAAACTTGACTAACGTTTGAAAATAGGACACTGATTAACTGAGTGCTAAATCCCAGCTTTGTTTGAAATTCGTGGTCTACAAATAAAGGTTCTCTGCTTTCAGTATAACAAGTGACATTCGAGGAGAGTATCTGAGTTTCAGGGCTGAAAAAATGGACCAACATGCCAGCGAAGCACCGCCGTTTACATACCCGAGCTTACCGACGACCGCACATTGACAGGATTTCCGTGGTTACGAAATATCTGGAACCTCTTTTAGTAGGGCGGGCGAAAATAGCACGCAAAATAAAACTAATCATGTGCGGCAGT